>NC_142809.1:53413288-53516423 GCF_049724085.1 Artemia sp. Qi Xiang Cuo | reverse complement strand
TGGGTTTTCCAAATGTGAATTATTCAGGGAGGGGATGACTAAACCCATTCGATAATATTCTAAATTTTACATCTGAAAGTAACGGGAATAAAGAATCAATGAAAATGTCAGAGATAGCACTTCAGGTTCCTTTAGGCGATTATGTTCCTCTCTTTTGAAAAAAGACATTTTCGAAAGACAGATTAATTTCATTTGTTTTACTTTCTCTCTGGCTGGTAAATTTTGTATGTGAGGGGGGAGACTTTTCCCCACCACTGAATACGCTAAGGTTTCAATTTTTATCTCAAGCCTTAAAAATAAACACAATGCGATAAAAGTATAACTCAAAATAACATATAGAGAATAAAAAATGCACTTAACACGGAACAATTAATCAAAATTGCATATTATGAGTTGAAGTTCATCTAAATGATGGGCCAGGGGGCTCACCATTCCACAATCTATGAAATCAATCCTGCAATAACTAAAATATAAAGTATTTTTGAGTATTCTAACGTCTTCCACAACTCAAATGGTCAAACATTCTACAGTCCAATGAGTCTGTCTGATCTCCTAAATCGGGAACGGAGGAGATAATTGAAGTTTAGCCCTGTATTGGATGAGTCTCCAACCTCACCCTCCCCTTCTCCCACTGCCTATGCTAAAGTTTTCTTCCTTCTGCCAACTACGCCGCCCCCACCCCAAAGACTTTAATAAAGTAAAGTTTTGTATTGGAAAAACACATAGTAAATCTATTATAATTATAAAATTATAAGGTTAAAATACATACTCTGTGATAGATGCAAAATTGCTTTGGCACACAAAATCCTATTAAGGTCAATTCCAAACAGTCGTGATACCTTTGTGTCAGCAAGTGAAATGGTTAAAACACTCTTATTGGAGCTATTTTTTCAATCCAGTCGTTGTTGCCAATCGCTTTCCATAAGTTATGCAAGATATCTGTTGTTCATATATAAGATTTTAATAAAAGAGGTAATCGTATAGACTTTGAAAAAAGCCTCATTCGATTTATAAATTGAAAGTTCTAGATCCGTTTTTAAAAGACAAGAATAATGGGACGGTAAGCAACCCCCTCCCCCCCCCCCCGATGCAATAAAAACTTGAAACTTTTTGCAATCAAAAACGAACAAAAATTTATTAAACAAAAACTTTTCGAGAAATAAGTTTTTAAAAGAAAAGTAAAGGCCATTTTAAACTTAAGCTCAGGAGATATGAATACCTGTTAAAATTCAAACTCAGAACGACCAGAAATTACTATTAAAGAATAAATGAAACCCAAAAAGAACAGAAATTAAATAAACAATCATAGCAAAAAAACATACAACAAGTAATAATATAAATGAATAAATATATCTTGAAGCAAGTAATGCTTAGAATGAATATGAACCTCAAGCATAAAACGAAAAAGAATATCTTGTTATTAAAGTATAAATGAAACTTAAAACGGACAGAAATTAAATAAACAATCAATGCAAACAAACATACAATATATATTATTGTAAATGAATAAATAAATCTTAAAACGAGTGAAACTTAAATTGAATATGCAAATCAAGTTTGAATCGAATAAAAATAACTACAAACAAGAGTTTGGGTATTGCCTCACTGCAGAAGCCTAAAACCTACTACGTCATTGGCGCTTTACTGAAAACGAATTATATTACAAATGTTTTATTTTGTACTTAATATTAAAAATAAATATTAAAATTACAGTAAAATTTTGAACTGATGAGCTTTCAGCAATTAATGTCATTATACATAAAATATTCAGTTTAATTTATTAGTTCTTTCCAAGATTGGTCAAGACAAATATAGTTTCATTACAAACAAAATTTGGATACTGCCCCCTTCTTTAACTGCAAAAACCTAAAACCTTCTCGTCATTGGCGCTTAACTGAAAACGAATTTGTCTTATATTACAAATGTATTCTTTTCCATTTCTTACAACATTGAAAATGAAAATAAAAATTACAGTAAAAAAAAAAAATCTTGAACTGATGGATCTTTCAAAAATTAATATCATTATATATCTAATATTCAATTTGATTTTGTTTATACTTTCCAAGACTGTTCAAGACTCATATAGTTTTCAGTAAGGTGTCAATGACGCAGTAGGTTATTATAAATGAATAAATAAATCTTAAAACGAGTGAAACTTAAATTTAATATGCAAATCAGGTTTGAATCGAATAAAAATAACTACCAACAAGAATTTGGGTATCGCCTCACTGCAGAAGCCTAAAACCTACTGCGTCTTTGGCGCCTTACTGGAAACTATATGAGTCTTGAATAGAGAAAATTAATAGGAGAAAATTGGGTCACTTATTTCATAAATTGCTGCTTATGATCACCTCATATTCTTATTATTATATGTTACGTCCCTGCCAAGGGCGTATCCAGGGGGGGGGGTTACCTGGTTTTAACCCCCCCTGAAATTTTTGACCGAGTCGAAAATAAGTCGAAAATTAGTAATACCTAGGTAAAAATCAGTAAAATTAGTCGAGAACTGAGTCAAAAATTAGTACCGTCCCCCCCCCTCCCGAAAAAAATCCTGATCCGCCCTTGGTCCCTGTTACGCCACAATGTCGTATCTGACATTTTCAAACTTCTGGAAATATTGCCAAAAAACCGTTTGCTTAGCTGCATTCAAATGAAGAATAAATAGGAAAATATTGGATCCTCCTCATCAAAACTGGATTGAATAGTTGCGGGCAATCACGGATCCAGAGCCTTAATTTGGGGGGGCGTCAGTGGCAAAAGGAGAAAGTGTAACATCCCCCCATCTACAATTTTGTTTAAAATAATTGAATTAAGACCGGGTTTAATATCGACATAACTAAACGCAACGGGAGATCAACTGGCTCACTTTGCCGCTTTCGTAAGGCATTGGGAAACTTAGTGGAGGACGTTTTTGCCACTAAACATCGAAATCTGTTGGCCAATCAGAGACGACCCTGGTCAAAAGGAAGTTTATGCACTCTTTGCGTAAACCACTGAGTTGTGTAATTACAGCTCATTTGGTGAGTTGTAATATTTTCGATTGCTCTTTGATACCATCACGGCGTTGTTTGTAGTCAATATAAGATGAATGGATAATATAAACGTCTGGATACGAACGTGAATGGCTCCTATAGAAATAGGAAAAAAAATATAGAAAAATCCTCTCTCAAAATACAATGTTCGAGAACGCACCCATTGTTAAATGACAATGTTTGACGATAAGAGGTTATTTCTAATGTTGTTACCGGTACCTTTGGCTAAGGTACTCAGAAGCAACGAAAAAGGGCAGAGAATGAGAAAAGCCCTAGTCAGTGGGCTGGGGAAAAAGACAAGATTTGTTGATGCTGCAAAACTTATCCCAATCAAGGCGAAAAGCAGACGTGGCAAAAGATTGGCAGAAGAGGAACAGTGCTTTTTGATACAGTGGACAACAAACTCTAGAGCCAGTTTGATTTTTTGTCCAAAATTTGTATCTGTGAGACTAGTAGAGAACTTAATGAAGTTCAGAATTTGATGTCAAGAAAAACAGGACAAATGGGTAGAGGGGATGATAAATAGTGCTAGTATACCTAGCCCTAGCAGCAGGAAATGCATCTTACAAAGATCATTACTGCTCAAAGGACCAAAAGATAGTTGGCCTTATGGTGCCTTTCAGCGGGTTTTACATGTGAGAAAAAATAAGTATAATCAGTCTCGTGTCAAAGGAGATGTGAAATATACTCACGTAACTATTAACATAGACTTGGCGGAAGAAATCGAGGAGCGAAATTTCCGACTCCCGATTGGTATGAGGCGACACATGATTCTTAAATCTCTTTACAGTAGGGTGCTAAGCCGTTCGGCATAAAGAAAGATACAACCTCGACCCTTACAATAGATGGCAAGCTGGTATCTTCATCACAAGTCTAAGCCATTTCAGTGCCACCAAATAAGGCAGACATTAGATTGCTGGCAGATGAATTGGCATCATTGTCAGGGTACGTCATATAATGTTGTGTGGCTGCTAGCAATGAGGCAAACATTTATAGCATTGGTAAAGGAGTCTTGATTTTTGTCAATTTCAGTGATGGAAATAAAATTATTCAATTCGGATGTATGTATTACGTACACTTCATCTGTCTCTGTCTCTAGAGAACAATGAAAAGTGATGCCAACCTTTGCATGATTATACATGCCACAGTACTGACACTGTCCAACCTTCTTGTCTTGGGTCTGCACTTCCTTGGGCTCTCCCTAACAGCTTTACAAAGAAACTTTAAAAACGCACCAAATTTTTTATATGCATTTTATTACATTTTTACGCGTCAAATAATGTTTCTTTTTTTTTAGGGGGGGGGGGGGGGGTCAAACCCAGTAAACACCCTTGATGCAGCCTTTGCTCAAAATGGGATACGGATAAGATTATAACTTTCAAAAAATGCTTTGCTAGTGAAACAATAGTCAGTAATGTACATGAAAGAAAACAGGGAACAAATATAGTTTATTTACCACCCCTCCATATGAGTAAAAAATAAAAAGTCACAAGAAGAAGCATTTTTTTGTCTGTTACAAAGTATTCTTTGTTTCTTTTATCGAGAATAATTGCGGAAAAAAACTCCCAGAGGTCCAAATCCTCGAAATAGCAACACCCATTGAAAGGTGATTCGCAATTACACCCCTAGATTTTGAAAATTATTTTTTTTATTTCGTAAATCAGAAAAGTCAACATTCTAAATTTTGAGAAATACAATTTTTGTATTTTCATTTAAAGAAAACGTATGAAATCCTTGCCCCGATTATATTTTCGTGAATTATTGCTACTGCCGAGTATTAAGTTTTAGAAAATATCAGTATGAAATCCAATTTATTAGATTTTCTAGAGTACCGGAACTAGCACGCTACTATCCTGACCCAACATGCCTTTGGGTTCGAAAATTAACAAACTACTGCCCCGATTTCAGATCCCAAAGAGCACCGACCCGGGTACTGTAGACCCTATTTTAGTAAAAGCCCTTTAGCAGACGAGTTTTGGCTATTACCTCAGAAATGCAAAAGTGCCAGATCACACTTTTTGGCGTAGCAGTGACGATTTGCGTCTTTCTCTATCTTGGAGTACTACTAAGAAAGAGATTTCATTCAACCTTGTTATTTCTTAGCAATTGAATCTTCATCAAGTCTTTCCCGTTCCTACGGTCCTAATCCCTTTTTAATTGTCACTTCTTTTGTGCTTGTCTTATGTATCCCTGTTATTCCCAGGCTGATTATTTGTGATCTACTCTGGAAACTGTCCCTTATCGCAATAAATTAGGAGGGATAGGTAATTCTGAAGCCCCAAGGAGCTTAAACCATCAGTCAATTAGTGAACTGATTTCGAGTTTACTTTGTAATCCCGTTTGTCTTAGTCGTTTATAACTAACAGGATTGGGGTTTGTCGTCTGAGGCTGCAGTTTTGCTACGGATAAAAAAAATATGTAAGAAGAGATAATTGCCTTAATCCTCATGTAAACGGATTAAGAGTTTTGGTCGATCTAATCGAAAATATGCTTAAATAATTGATAATTTGAAAGATGATGCCATCGCTAAATCCCAAAATCCAAACATATTCCCTACAAAGAAAGTTCTGGGTTTCTAGACTCACTGCTGACAACACTGCTGGTGGCAGCGTTATTAAAGCTTGCTGATTTGGGAGACGGAAATAGCCTGGGTTGGGTTTCTCTAGAATTTTAAGATAATCTGCAGTTATTGTGACTTTTTAAGCCCCTTAATTTCGATGCATTTGTTGCTCCTTGTGGGTTTTAACCCTTGTAAGACATGTTGTCTGTTTTTGACATCCTTCGTTTTTCATTAGTCAATCAGTTCTAGGATTGAATAAATATACCGTTTTTCAAGGTAAAATATTTTCAGCTCTTTTAAGATCCTATAAAAGGTTCAAGACAGTTGTTTTATAGCATTCTTTCAGTCTAGTTTTTTTTTCTGAACATTTATTTTGAGTACAAGGGCCTCAATTCAGAGGGATCATTTCCCCCTTAAAATGTAGCCCCTCCCCCATTAGTAGATTTTGAAAAATAATTTTTTGGTATTCTTATTAAAAATGGCTTTTTAGTATTTTCATCGAAAAAAAAAAAAAAAAAACTGCACAACCCTCGATTTGAAAAAAATATTTTGCCCCCCTCTGAATTATTGCCAATAGTTGCACTGTTTGAGTGTCATTTTAAGTGCTAGATGGTCTGTCAACCCACACGCTGCTGGTGTTTTATAATTTGTTCCTTACTTCTATATTTTTAACATTTTCAACCTGCTTCAGTGAACCCTCGTCCCCTCAAATACACTCCTACATGTACATCTTCATTAAATGTATTGTTATTATTTGCTTATATTATCATATTTAGGGGCTTTTATATTATTAAGTTTGATATCAACATCTCAAGTTTATCAAAACGAGTATAACTTTCCCCATAATTAACTAGCATTTTCATAAAAGTCAGCGAGGGGGGGGGGGAAGAAATGTTAAGATATACCTAATGTCTTCAATTTATTTCACTTAGTCTTTCACTAATTCACTCTTATTCTTAGTATTATTCATTGTAACATTCGTTAGCATTACGCCCCTCCCCCAACATTTAGTAAAATAACTTTTTTGCGTCTTTGTTATGAATCAATTCGAAATAAATCGCATAGATTTTTTTTCTACAAGGATAGCAAAAGCTCTTCTTGATATCCAAAAATATATACCTAATGTCTTCAATTTATTTCACTTAGTCTTTCACTAATTCACTCTTATTCTTAGTATTATTCATTGTAACATTCGTTAGCATTACGCCCCTCCCCCAACATTTAGTAAAATAACTTTTTTGCGTCTTTGTTATGAATCAATTCGAAATAAATCGCATTCTACAAGGATAGCAAAAGCTCTTCTTGATATCCAAAAATATTCCCACAAAAAGTAATAAAAAAATATTCCCACAAACGAAGGAAGATTAGAGCTTAATTCCAACCCTACTCCCTAAAAACTGAGGCATATTCCGGGCTTCATGGTCAGTGAAACTAATTTTTTTTTTTTCAAAATTCATTGGCTGCATCGAGATTCTCTTGTTTCTATTTACATGCACTGCAAATTTCGAATTAATCTGACAAAAATTTCGGATATTCCTTGCACCCCAAATTGATCCAAGCTTTTTTTTTCTTCAATCTCTTGAGGACGACCCTCAGTCCCATCTACGTGGTTTTTGAGTTTAATCTAACAGAAGAAATTAATTTTCTGGGGCTAGTTTTAGATGTCACTTATTGATAGAGCCAAACTTGATCTTGATTGGGGTCTATCTGGTCATGTCTACATGCTCTGTAAGTTTCAAGCCTAACGGGGAGAAAAAAAAATTGGGCCCCTTTTCAAGCATCAATAATCGATACAGCCAAAATTAATTTCAATTTTTGCGTGCAAAGGGCCCCCCCTTGCCAAGGAGCTTTTGAACATAATTTTAAAGCTGATTGGAGACACCCAAATTATGGGACCGGTTTTGGGCATCGTGAATCTTTGGTATTAGGGTCTGGGGTGATCGAAGACATGATCACCCAGTTAGTCCTTTTTGTTTCAGCTGAACAAAGATATTATTGGTCCAGGCAGATCGTAAAAAACTACAACCCATTTTCTGGCAAAACAAAGAAATAGTTTCACATGTTTTTTTTCTGTGCACATAGGCTCAATTGACCCAAAAACTTTCCCTTGGAACTTTAATTTCACTTGCCCTCATCCCTTTTCAAACACTCCCTGAAAGTTTGAATTCGATCCCACTCGTTCCCGAGCTATTATAGATAACCTATTTTGACAGCCTGGCCACACATATTGTCTTTCTATTTACTTTGCTATTTCGTCATAGAAAAAATTCCCGGGTGTACAGATATCGCAAAGGCATTTAGGCGGATGGGACCCAACCAATTTTCAGGTCCCTTCATCCCTTCTATAAACACAAGGTTTTAAGCTCTCTTATATTTTAGTGTCTGCCCTTTTCTGCCCGCTTCTCAAAGTCAAAATGTAAGCTCCACCTGGCCTTTACAACACTCCCAGAAAATATGGACTCAATCCCCCACACTGTTCGCTAAAGTTATGGATATATTATATTTGATAACTTTGGTACACACAGTGCTCATTGATTTACCTGGCAACTTAGCCGTGAATCGATTTTCAGTCCTATAGGGGCTTATACCACAAAACTTTTAAGCAGATAGAAGACAGGACATTTTACCCCCTCTAGCCCCTTCCAGAATTGAAAGTTTAGAAGCAATTGCCCACTCCTGATACTGTCTAAAAGTTCCAATTTCATCCTCCAAGTCGTTTCCAAGATATTTCCAAGCTATCCCCCAAGCTAATAAATAGGGTCTTTGATTTTCTTTGCTACTTAACCGTAAATGGATTTCAAGTCCCATGGAGCTAATAGTACAATAAGGTTCTATATGAATCGATTACAAGAATTAGTGGCTCCCCCTCCCCTAACACAAAAATTTGGAATCTCTTGTTCTCCTCTCAAACAACCTAAGAGTTTCAACTTGATCCCCCAACCCGTTCTCGATATTTGTAGATTTACTTTTTTTTATCCCTTGGATACAAATGGCCTCTTTGAATTTACCTCTGCCACTCCCTAAGTCACATTTTAGGATCCACTTGGCTCCCCAAACATTTCAATTCAATTCCTAAGGACGTTGCTTAAGATATTTCAGATACACTATTTCGTAACTTTGGTGCACATAGTGTCTTTCGACTTACATCGCTACTTCACTGTGAATAGATTCCAGTTCCACAGGGGGTTTATAGCGTTAAAAATTTTAATCGGATTGGAGGAAAATTTTGTTTATCACCCATGTTTTTACTCACAAGTTAATATACAAGCTCCACTCGCTAAACGTTCCAATTCAATCCCAAGAGCCGTTCTAAAGATATAGCAGAGACACTGTTTTGTAACTTGGGTGTACATATTATTTTCGACTTATATAACAGTTAATATTCAAGCTCCACTCACTCCCCTCCCAAAATACTCTTTATGATAGTCTTAACCTGATCCTCCAAGCCATTCCCGAGATCCTACAGTTAAGCTAGAAAGATAGCCTGTCAGTGCACAGTATTTTTTAGTTTACCTTTGCCCCCCCCCCAGTCAAAATCTCTCCATCTCTCGAACAGCGCTCCATGAAAGTTAAAACTCGATCCTCCAAGCAATTCCCGAGACATTGCGGATAACTTATTTTGAAAAATAGGATTTACATAGCGTTTTTGATTTTCTCAGGCAAGACTTTCTTTTCCGAGTACACCTCAGGTAAGCTCTTGGAAATCTTCGCGAAGGCTATGGTCCCTAAAAGAGGCCCTAGACCGTCAATCGTTTTGATCAAAAGCTGTGGACATTATCTTTCCATTTCTCCATTCCTTCACTTTTCTTTCTCTTTTAATAAAGTACATGTGCTCCTGACACTACTTGAAGAAACAGTCCTACTTGCTACAGTCCAAAAATTGTCTTTTTTTTTCGCCATTTATGTGTTGCATTAGCTTTGGTCGAGATTGAAGGGTTCAGTGAAGGGTCAATTGAAGGTTTACGGAAGCACATCTCAATCGATTTACGAAGACTTTTGATCAAAATAATTGACTGTCTAGGGCCACCTTAAGAGTTTGAAGCTAATCAGGCAACCAAGATCAAACCTGCCTGCCTTTTTCACTAAAGGATGTGAGGGGGACAGTTGAAACCAATAACTTTGGTTGCTTAAAAGGACCCCAGAACTTTTCATTACAGAGTGAATGAGCCGTTTCCGAAGTTTCTACGATCACGTAAAGTAATAATGTGAAAAAGTAATACATGGAAGGCAAAAGGTTGTTTACTAAGACATCGCTTGTGTATTGCCTCTGATTCTAAAGAAAAACGAAGATATACCTGTATTTATCATCAACACTTTTTATATAGAATTACAAATGATTTCTTGAAGAGCAGAAATCTCAAGTTTTAAGTGCCGTGGATTATGTAAATTTGAACCGAATATAAAACTTTATTGTCAGTGAACTTTCCTAGTCGCGTCGTAGATTATACATTCATTCATCCACTCATTTTATTTATAAGCAGTCACGTAAAAAAAAACAAAAAAGAAAACAACGGGTGAGCCCAAAAGAGACGGAGTAAAGACAAGAAAAACAAAAAGGAATAGCACAAAGAAAATAAACTTACGCAATTACGATCACGGGAAAAATAAATATGACCAAAGATGGGAAGACGGTCAATCATTTTGATCAAAAGCTGTGTGTTGCATTAGCTTTGGTCGAGATTGAAGGGTTCACTCAAGGGTCAATTGAAGATTTATGGAAGCACACCTCAATCGATTTACGAAAACTTTTGATCAAAATAATTGACTGTCTAGGGCCTCCTAAAGAGTTTGAAGCTAATCAGAAAACCAAGATCAAACCTGCCTGCCTTTTTCACTAAAGGATGGGAGGGGAACAGTGAAAACCAATAGCTTTGGTTGCTTAAAAGGGCCCCAGAACTTTTCATTACAGAGTGAATGAGCCGTCTCCGAAGTTTCTACGATCACGTAAAGTAATAATGTGAAAAAGTAATACATGGAAGGCAAAAGGTTGTTTACTAAGGCATCGATAGTGTATTGCCTCTGATTCTAAAAAAACGAAGATATATCTGTATTTATCATCAACACTTTTTATATAGAGTTACAAATGATTTTTTGAAGAGCAGAAATCTCAGCTAAGTGCCGTGGATTATGTAAATTTGAACCGAACACAAAACATTATTGTCAGCGAATTTTTCTTATCGCGTCGTAGATTATACATTCATTCATCGACTCATTTTATTTATAACCCGTCACGGGTTATAAATACATACATAAACCTCAACAAGATTACATAAACTATAAGATTTCATACATAAACTATAAATACATAAACCTCAACTATTTGATTAAAACTATTATAAAATAATAATAATAATAGTATAATAGTAAATAATAATAATAATAGTAAAAAAAAATAACTGAATTAAAAATGATAATACATAAATAAAATATAAAAGAAAAATAACAATAACCGATCCAGTCTCCATCACTCACTATACTCAACTCCCTCTCCCCTCCCCCACCCTGCCAACCTCACCTTAGCTCCTACCCACCCTTACGTTCCCAGCCAACCCTTACCTCTTCAGCTCTTCTTCCTCCCCTACCCAACCTACCAACAATAATAAAATTTAACAAATTCCCCGAAAAAAATCTTTTAAATTATTTTTAAATTAAGGTACATGTTCTGCCGCTCTAATGATCAATGGTAGCTCATTCCATACTGATGAACCCAGGTGTTTCATTGAAAATGAAGACCTGGTACCACGACGCAAACCAACAACTATATTATCACTTTGCCTAGTACCATAATTATGCAGGTCACTATTAATTTTGTAAAAATTCTTAAAAACATAAGGGGTTAAACCATTCTTGCACTTAAACACAGATACTGCAGCTTGGTAATCTCTTATCTTACCTACATTAAGGAGCTTCAGGGACCTAAAACAAGCACATGTGTCATGTACATCCTGGACATACCTACCGATTGTTCTAATAGCTTTGTTTTGTAGAACTTGCACTCTTCTATAGTTGCATAAGAAGCTATTGATCCATAGGGGGCAATCGTAGAAGTTATATGGACTAACCAACGAATAATATATAGTTAAATCTATTCTTTGAAAAAGAAAATGCTGCAGACGTCAAAGTATTCTTACCCCACGGACCAGTTTTGATGAAATTGCGTCACTGTGACACTTCCATGCCAGGTGGCAATCAAGATAAAAACCAAGGTAGCGGATATGATCAACTTGCTGAACCAGATTACCACATAAAGTTACCTGGCCAGACACATCCAGAGGTGTACCAACTCTAAAAAAACGTCATTAAAAATGTCTTGCTAACATTTACACACAATAGACTTAATGAAGTGAAAATTTCCAGCCTTTCCAATGCAAGATTCGCTTTTCTCACCAGGTCCTTCACAGAAGAGGCAAACACAGTTAAAACGGTATCATCAGCAAACGAATTAAGACACACATCTTTCAAATAAGGACGCATGAGATCAACATAGATGAGGTAAAGCAGCGGACCAAACACTGATCCTTGTGGTACTCCACACGTCACTGGAAATGCTGCTGAACCCAAATCATTCAATACTACTTTGAGGGATCTCCCTGTGAGGTAAGTTTAAAACCACTTCAAGCACTTTCCAAGGACACCTAACGACTCCATCCGACTTAGCAGAGTTTGAAAATCAACTGTATCGAATGCTTTGCGAATATCTATAAATATAGACAAAGGTGTTTCACCTCTGTCCATACCACTGTTGATTGATTCTATAAGTTGTTGCAAAGCATTCGTCGTCGAGTTTCCTTGGCGAAATCCGAATTGAATCTCACTCAGCAAATCATTAGTCTGTAGGAAACAATATAGACGTTTATGAACAACTTTTTCTAATAATTTCGAAAACAGTGGAAGGATTGAAATCGGTCTCCAACTCTCAATTTCTTTTTTAGGGCCACCTTTATGAAGTGGTATAACTTTCGCAACTTTTAGCTGGTCAGGAAAAATGCCCTTTTCAAGTGACAGGTTTATAATAAAAATCAGACACAGTAGAATATAATGCATTATTGCCTAAAACGCTTGATGAGATGAGCCGTCCACTCCCGCAGAATTTGATTTCAAAGATTTTATTATTTTAAGCAGTTCATCACTTGTACACGGATCAAAGGCTAATTCAAGACTCTTAACTCTATCATCACATATAATGTATTCTTTAACCTGTTGACATCTATTTTTACACTATTTTGCACTTTAGTATCAATATTGGAGAAAAAAAATACCAAATTCATTTGCAACTCCAGGCTTATCATCAGGGGCGAACCCTTCAAGTTTTACTTCATTCCTTCCAATTTCAGCATTCCCATTGGTCACTTCATTTATCAGTTTCGATGTTTCTTTCATATTTCCTTTACTAATTGAAAACTTTCCATCATAATATTCGGCCATAGCTTTGCGACGTAATTTGTTCATTAAATAGCGCTGTTTTTTGAACATTTTATACGAAACATCACTTTTATCATCTAGATATCTTTGATAAAGCTCAATCCTTAGCTTTCTTTCTTCCAATATGTTACTCGTTATCCATGGCTTACGGGGTTCCTGTTTCTTCACTTTCATTACCTTAATAGGACACGCACTATCATAAATGGGTAGAATAACTGACACTAGATTATCAAGTGATCTCGTAGGGGATTCTTCTTCAGAAAACACAGGAGTCTAATCGATAAAACTAACCTCCTCCACAAACATTTGAAGCTTCCCTTTTTTATTAACCTTGTCTTTATTTTCTTTTTATTTGATCTGTGCAACTGACACTTCATAACACTCACCAATGGAAGATCGTCAGAACCAGGAAAGGCCACAACGTCAGCAAAACAAAGCTTCAAATTGGCAGAACGAACGAAAATATTATCAATTAGGGTTGCACTCTTTCCAGTAATCCTTGTGGGTACACTCACAAGCGGTTATAGATCATTCGATATCATAAAATTTAAAAAATCAACATTAAGATTAGAAAAATCAAGCAGGTTAAAATTAAAATCACCCATAACAATATGACTTGCTCCAGACGGTATTTTTGAAATCAGCTGACTCATTCCTCCCACAAAATCCTCCAGGAGAGCACTGGGTGGCTTATACACCATACTAATTATATTTTTTCTCCCATCAAATTCATTTTCAATTGAAAAAACTTCTACCTTACCTTCAATCCATATACTAAGATCATCCCTTTCATTATAATTCAACCCATTCTTTACAAGGAATCCAATACCACCACGACCCATCACCACTCGGTTCTTAACACAGAGATCATAACCTGGAAACGAATATAGTGAGAGAGACTGGTTTGAACTAAAAAATGTTTCACATAATCCTATAATATCAAAAGAAGAAGAAAATTGTTCAATTAATTCTAAAATATCCAGCTATCTTGTAGTCACGTGAACATTCCAAGAACACAGTCGTAGACTCTTTTCATTTACATCATGAATGTACGGCAACCAAATATAATCACTCTCTCTCATAGGCTTTAGCTCAACAATAGGTATATCATCATCGCCAGCAATACCTCTTAATAAATAGTCCTGAAGACTAAATTGGTCTTGATGAGATATTATCATTTTTCATATAAAAAAAACAAACAAGAAATAGCACTTGAAAAAAAAAGATAAAGAGAAAAAATAAAGAAAAATAACAAAAAAATAACAGAAATATATATATATATATATAAAAAACTATATAAGGTCTTCAATTGACCAGATACGCCTGATTGGAGCAGTCTCAGTTTCGCGCACAAAAATACGGCCTTGATCAGACCACACACTGCAATTTCCAGACTTATTTCTTGAAGTGCTCAGAAGATCGCGCTTGCGTTTCGTAAGGTTCTCAGCTACAAATAAGCCTGAGCCACTAAGCTGCTTCTTTGCTTTAAACACATGGCGAGCTATTTCTTTTGATCGAAACTGGATGAGAACAGGGGCAACTTTATTTGAGCTTTGGTCTTGAGCTTTGGTATTTGAGCTTTGAGCTTTATTTGAGCAGGGGCAACTTTATTTGGTCTTTGAGCATTATTTGTTCCAACTCTAAATCGCTGAACACTAACTATGTCTGAATCCTTAATATTAGCTAGATCCATCATGACAAACAATACGTGCTTCATGGTGTCCCCTACACTCTGCGAAGGAATCTGCTTCACACCATTAAACAACAGGGAATCACTTCTCCCTTCCTGCTAAATATCGTCTAGCTTGAGCTCAAGCTGATTCATGCGATTTTGCAAAAAATTAGTCATATGCATGCATGTTTTCAGATATTTTTCAATCGGTTCAAATTTAGGATAAAACTCAACATGTACTGAATCATAGATTTCAGAAACCATTGCTTCAACTGAAAATTTAGCATTAAAATTAGCTGTAGTCTGCAAAGTCAATTTTTTCAGCTTTTAGTTAACTTTTATATTGATTTCTTTAGTTAGATTTTATTTTGTAGCCGCAAGTTCATTCTCTGTAGCCACTGTAAGTCTACGGAGATGATATGCTGAATCTAATGATGTGATTTTATAAAGATTGTTCGAAGGATGTTTCTCCCATTTTAAGAAAAATTGGCAAGTTTTCTCAGGCTCGTAACTTTTGATGGGTAACATTAAACTTGAGGAATATTATATATTTTGAATAAACAGCAAAATTTGATTCTTTTGATGTATGTATTATTCTCAATACTCTTAGAAAATTGGTCACTGTTGAGCCACATCGCTCCTTACTTGGAGGATATTTTCTTCCACGCAAAATACCCCTGACAGTAAAAGTTTCCCAAGACAGAACCATTCTAGTTTAAATCCCCCCGGAAAATTTCTTGTGGACGATTCGGCTTGCGGGCAGTAGTAACACCTCCATGGTTTCCACCGGGGCCCTATCCCTTCAAATCCAAGTCCCGACAGTTTTTTAAGCTTCTTCAAGACGCAGGTGTTAATTACGTAATAGGGTATGTTTTCTAAGAAATAAAGGTGCATGTTACGTCATAGGGTGTGTTTTCTAAATGAAGCATGTGTTAATTACTTAAAAAAACCATGAGGGCCGGAGAAAAATCTTTGGGGGCCTACCAAATCATTATTTTCTGGTTGTTATATCATAAGCTTGGAGTGTTACCTAATAGAGAGTGTTTAAAAAACCCGCGAAAGCCATAGAAAAACCTTCAGGGCCCGCTACAACTTTAAAAAAATATTACACAATAAAATAAAAAGGAAATAAAATCCGAAAAACTCACATCTGAATAACTATAGCTGTTGTTAAAAAAAACTCTAAACAAAATCTGGAATCTAAAGACAGTGAAAATTTTAACCTTAAATGAATATTTCAGCTCTATACTCAAGAGCTGTCTTCAGAAAAAATACGTATAAAACTACCTTAAGATATACAACAAAATGCAACCATTATAACTAAAACTAAAAATCAAAGCAGACACATAATTATTACTTAAAGGAAGTTCAACCAGTACTGAAGAGAAAATAATACGGACATATACAATTCAATTTGCGGATAAAGTATTGAGGGAGTGTTCCTCTAATTTCTTATTTAAAGCAATATTATTATTTAGCTTAAAGTTTAATTTATATCGCCACACGAACAACTTGTTTAATACCCAAATCCTTGCTAATGAGGGAGACTTTCTCACAAATATGAATGTTTAAGGCAAAAGAATTGTGAATACTATTAGAAATAAAATCTTTTGTTAGAAATAAAATCTTTTTATTAGACATAAATATAATCCTTACGATATTGCAGTCATCTTTCCAGATTTTGGCGGGTTCTATCCACATGAGAATGGCTGATGTCTCATGGTGTTTGATAAACCCCTCTTTAAACAGTAACCAAGGTTTTATCTTTGCCAGAGTTTAGAAAATTCGTAATTATTAAATTACTTATTTTGTGTGCAAACTCTTCTTAAATTCGTAGTAATTTTTAGAATGTATGTTGATGATTTGATGATATATTTATTTAACTTTAACAACAATTTAAATACAGAATTCAAAATGATTCACCCAAATCCAAACGGTTGGCGTGGGGTGCATAAGGTAAAAAAAAATTACATATAACATCAAATAAATTCATTGTAACAAGAAAGAAAGAAGGAAAGGAAATAGAGAATAATAATAATGCTAAGGTGGTGGTGACAACTAAATATCATGTTCCTGCCCATATGGAAGGTGGATTGAATGTATGTGACATTTTAATGTATAAGGAGGATGTAACCAGGGTTTTTAATTCTAAAAGTGTTCATAATTCTTTGGTTTTTATCTAAGCAGTCATATTTTTGAAACCACAGCCATACAATAATTTTTGAGATCTCCTTCCTCATTAGCAATGATTTGGGTATTAAACAAACTGTTTGTGTGGCAATGTAAACTAAAATTAAACTAAGTAATGATATTTCTTTAAACAGGGCCTTGTGGGAGTAGTAACACAAACTTAATACGCGAATTTAATTAAAAAGATTTAACAAACAACATTAAAAAAACAATAGCAAACACCAATGGTCATGTAACATAGAGACCACTTAGGCTAGCAGCAAAAAAAGCAAACATAGCATTCAAAACATTATCTTGTTTTATATTCAAACAGGTCATGGTAACGAACTGTAAGTAAGGAGTAACTCGTTTCAATAGTACCGTAATCGAAACTCTAAAAAACCGAAAGAATATCAATGAGTATATCAAGAAAATTGGTTTATTATGGTGATTCCAAATGTATAAAATTCGTTGCGTTTAATAGCGGGCCTGAGAAAATTTGTTTGATTTTCCGAAAAATGGGGTAACATCCCATAAAATTCAAGAAATCTTAATGAAAATCACACCATCAGATTCAGCGTATGCAAGAACCTAATTGTAAACGTTTCAAGCTCTCATCTTCAGAAGCGTGGAATTTTTGTATTTTTTTCAGAAGAAAGATCACGGATGCGTGTTTATACGTTTTTTTCGTATGTTTTCCCCAGGGGTGTTCACATTGAGCAAATAGTCTTAGAATATCGTGAAAAGGCTCATTCGAAAAAATTTAAAATACTAGTACCCCTTTTAAGTGGCCAAAAGTACTTGAGGGCAACTAGGCCCCCTCCCATTCCCTTTTTCTTCAAAGTCATCCGATCAAAAGTGTGATATAGTCATTTAGTTCAGCATAAGTGAAAAGCTCATTGATTATACCTTTGGAGATATCTTGACCCCCTACAGCCCATGGGGAAAGGTCTGTAATTCATGAAATTTTCCCATTGTTCGCGTATAGTGTTTGTTAGTCGGAAGCATAAAGACATTTTTTTGGTGGGGGGGGAAGATATGTTGTGCAGGGGGATTTTCAATAGGGATAATTCTCCATGGGAGGGGAAGTTTCAGGGGGTGAACTTTCCAGGGTAAATTTTGCTTTCGGGAAATGTGCCACAATTCCATTACGAAATTGTTTTCTTATCTTGCTTTCTCTTCACGACACCCATTGAAAAACCTTCAGGTCCGCTACAACTTTAATAAAATATTACACAATAAAATAAAAAGGAAATAAAATCCGAAAAACTCACATCTGAATAACTTTAGCTGTTTTTAAAAAAAATTCTAAACTAAATCCAGAATCAAAGCACGTATAAAGCTACCTTAAGATATATAACAAAATGCAACCATTATAACTAAAACTAAAAATCAAAGCAGACACATAATTATTTTCTCAGAGAATATTTTCTCTCAGCAAAGCACGTATAAAACTACTTTAAGGTATACAACAAAATGCAACCATTATAACTAAAACTAAAAATCAAAGCAGACACATAATTATTACTTAAAGGAAGTTCAACCAGTACTGAAGAGAAAACAATACGAAAATATACAATTCAATTTGCGGATGAAGTACTGAGGGAGTGTTCCTCTAATGTCTTATTTAAAGCAATATTATTATTTAGCTAAAAGTTTAATTTATATCGCCACACGGACAACTTGTTTAATACCCAAATCCTTGCTAATGAGGAGACCTTTTCACAAATATGAATGTTTAAGGCAAAAGAATCGTGAATACTATTAGAAATAAAATCTTTTGTTAGAAATAAAATCTTTTTATTAGACATAAATATAATCCTTACTATATTGAAGTCATCTTTCCAGATTTTGGCGGGTTCTATCCACATGAGAATTGCTGCAGTCTCATGGTGTTTGATAAACCCCTCTTTAAAGAGTAACCAAGGTTTTATCTTTACCAGAGTTTAGAAAATTCGTAATTATTTAATTACTTATTTTGTGTGCAACCTCTTCTTAAATTCGTAGTAATTTTTAGAATGTATGTTGATGATTTGATGATATATTTATTTAAATTTAACAACAATTTAAATACAGAATTCAATATGATTCACCCAAATCCAAACGGTTGGCGTGGGGTGCATAAGGTAAAAAAAACTTTCATATAACATCAAATAAATTCATTATAACAATAAAGAAAGAAGGAAAGGAAATAGAGAATAATAATAATGCTAAGGGGGTGGTGACAACTAAATACCATGTTCCTCCCATATGGAAGGTGGATTGAATGTATGTGACATTTGAATGTATAAGGATGATGTAACCAGGGTTTTAAATTCTAAAAGTGTTAATAATTCTTTGGTTTTTCTCTAAGCAGTCGTATTTTTGAAACCACAGTCATACCATAATTTTTTAGATCTCCTCCCTCATTAGCAATGATTTGGGTATTAAACAAACTGTTTGTGTGGCTATGTAAAGTAAAATTAAACTAAGTAATGATATTTCTTTAAACAGGGCCTTGTGGGAGTAGTAACACAAACTTATAACGCGAATTTAATTAAAAAGATTTAACAAACAACATTAAAAAAACAATAGCAAACACCAATGGTCATGTAACATAGAGACCACTTAGGCTAGCAGCAAAAAAAGCAAACATAGCATTCAAAACATTCTCTTGATTTATATTCAAACAAGTCATGGTAACGAACTGTAAGTAAGGAGTAACTTGTTTCAATATTACCTTAATCGAAACTCTAAAAAACCGAAAGAATATCAATGAGTATATCAAGAAAATTGGGTTATTATGGTGATTCCAAATGTATAAAATTTGTTGCGTTTAATAAGCGGGCCTGAGAAAATTTGTTTGATTTTCCGAAAAATGGGGTAACATCCCATAAAATTCAAGAAATTCTAATGAAAATCACACCATCAGATTCAGCGTATGCAAGAACCCAATTGTAAACGTTTCAAGCTCTCATCTTCAGAAGCGTGGAATTTTTGTATTTTTTTTTTCAGGAGAAAGATCACGGATGCGTGTTTATTCGTTTTTTCGTATGTTTTCCCCAGGGGTGTTCACATTGAGCAAATAGTCTTAGAATATCGTGAAAAGGCTCATTCGAAAAAATTTAAAGTACTAGTTCCCCTTTTAAGTGGCCAAAAGTAGTTGAGGGCAACGAGGCCCCCTCCCATTTCCTTTTTCTTCAAAGTCATCTGATCAAAATTGTGATATAGTCATTTCGTTCAGCATAAGTGAAAAGCTCATTGATTATACCTTTGGAGATATCTTGACCCCCTACAGCCCATGGGGAAAGGTCTGTAATTCATGAAATTTTCCCATTTTTCGCGTATAGTGTTTGTTAGTCGGAAACATAAAGAAATTTTTTGGTGGGGGGGGGAGGATATTTTGTGCAGGGATATTTTCAATAGGGATAATTTTCCATGGAAGGGGAAGTTTCAGGGGGTGAACTTTCCAGGATAAATTTTGCTTTCGGGAAATGTGCCACAATTCCATTACGAAATTGTTTTCTTATCTTGCTTTCTCTTCACGACACAATTTTACATGTGGAGATGTTAAGGAGAATTGTTCGGGGGAAAACTTTTATCGGGTTGAAATTGTCAAGTGTATCTTCCCGTAGGTTGGGGGTGGGATTTTCCATTGGGGTAATTATAGAAATAAAAGTTCAGAAAGAGATAAAATCCTTTTAATAGACAGCGTTTCACAAACAGTGATAGAAATTCACAAAAATACCAGATATTTTGGTCATATGTGCAGTGACCGTCATCACTAGCAGTTTTACTACTGATGACGGTCACTGCATATGTGACCGAAATATTTAGTATTTTTTGTTAATTTCTATCACTGTTTGTTAAACACTGTCTGTTAATAGGATTTTATCCGTATTGGAACTTTTATTTATTGTCATGGAAAGGCAGTGCGGTCTTCGAAATTATCTATGGGGTATTTCTCCATGGGGGAGTTTTCCATGGGATAAATTCTCCAGAGGGAATTTTCTGTGGGAGCAACTTTCTACTAGCGGGTGGGGGCTATATTGGCTTGAAAATTTTTCAACGGATGGACGATTTCCAGCTTGATTTTAAGAATAATCAAAAATAAAATTCTTTTTCAAGTGAAAGTGTGTTAACGTCCGCAGTAGTGACGCCTCCATGGTATCCACCGGGTCCCTATCCCTTCAAATCCCAGTCCCTTCAATTTTTGTAAGCTTCTTTAAGACAGAGGTGTTAATTATGTAATGGAGAATGTTTTCTAAGAGATGCAAGTGCATTTTACGTCATCGGGACTTGTTACTTTTTGTTGTTACACAATAAGGTTCGTTTTCTAAGAGATGCAGGGCGATGTTACGTCAAAGGGTGTGCTTTCTAAGCGAAGCATGTGTTAAATACTTAAAAACCCGCGAAGGCTAGAAAAAACCTCCAGGTCCCGCTACAACTTTACATTTGAAATACCATGGTATACTTTTTGATTACCGCAAGACGTTTCAAGACATTTCAAGAGGTTTTGTTTTAACACATTTTTCTTCAAGATATTTTTCGTTTCAAGACATTTGAAGACGGTTTTTAAGACATTTTTCTTCAAGAAATTTTTGAATATGTTGTCAAGACATTTCAAGACGTTTCAAGACATTTCAAGAGGTTTTGTTTTAACACATTTTTCTTCAAGATATTTTTCGTTTCAAGACATTTGAAGACGGTTTTTAAGACATTTTTCTTCAAGAAATTTTTGAATATGTTTCAAAACATTTCAAGACATTTTTAAGACATTTTTCTTCGAGACATTTTTATTCATAATTTCTTTATTTCTTAGGTAATAGGAAATGTTTACCAGTATTAAGGATAAGGCAATCTCGCGAACATACTAGACTTCAGGGGTCCATGGGGGATCCCTGCTTGTAACTGAGGAGGGCGAACACGTAAGGTGTTACGTAATGACAATTCACACGTAGATTCTTACATTGCACTTTAAGAGATTTCATTTTCTTTTAGGATGTTTTTCTCAGGGAAGCTATATATTCCAAACATTTTAAGTCCACATTCGGATTCGAAAGGGATTCCTCCTCAACTGAATGGAGCACTAACCAGTTGTACTCTGAACTCTATTCTAATATTTTGATTTGGAAAATAGATTCTACGAAATAACCAATTCCACGCGCGGAGGATACCCATGTCCCGCTTAATATAATGATTAAATTGATCGCAGGTTTCCAACCTTTTCCACATGAGAACGCAAAAGTATCCCAATATTATTGATTTTTTTCTATTAGATACACCTGCCTATTAAAATGTTATTAATTTTCTAATTAATATTTAATATTAATCCCTAACTAAAATTAATACCAATACCTAAATAAAAAGTTAGGTATTGAATCAATGAAATGTTACGTAGCGTTCGCCTTAGATATTTCATTGCGTAAACGATTGCACATTGAAGAAGCGACCTGGAAAACGAAATCTAAAAAGACACAGGCCTTTATTGTAAATAAGAGTTTTATTGGTAAAGAAAATATTATAAATCATGAAATCACAGAAAGAGCAGTTGAAACTCAACAAATGGGGAAAAACATGAGAAATCTTATAAGGGATAAAATATAAGCAAAAAGAATTATGAAATCACAGAAAAAGCAGTTAAAACTCAGCAAACGGAACAAAAACGTGAAAAAGCCTGATTTAGGATAAAATATAAGCAAAACAAGCTTGAATTAAAGAAGGGTGAGGGTCCTAGTAACCCATTCCGGTAGGGTGCTTGTTATTAGAGGTAAATTTAAGTCATATCAAGAGTTATTTCTGAGAAGTCTTAATGAAAATGCAGCGTTTCTTTGAGCCAAGGATATGCATATCTACGCCACCGTGACAATATGGGGCTAGCAAATCCTAGCACGTAATTCTAAAGGGAGAGGGTTGTTATTAGAGATAAATTAAAGCCATATTAAGAATAATTTCTGAGATGTCTTAATGAAAATGTCACATTTTTTGACTGGATGTTAGTAGTGAGAGGGTGTACAGTTTCTGTAAGACCCATACAGACTACTACTTTCTTCCAATAGTTCAACGGCGCAAGAAGAAGGTTAAACAGCGCATCCTTCTTTTGACGACCAGGTGCCACAATTCTGTTTTCTTGGCAAGAGTTCCGGATGTTTCAGTATGATTAATCGGAGTGTGGTCGGGATAATACACAAGTGTCAATAATAAGGAAAATTAACAAGGGGAATGGAGCTCCTAGTCCCTCTTACCTCTGCAATTCGGTCAGCTGGAAAGATTTCTACCGGAGCCCTTTGACGTCACGGTATCCCTGGTTCTAGCGGTCACCTGACAAGATTTCTACCGGAGCCTCTGACGTCACGGTACACACCCCTCTGTATTTCAAACGAATGTTACGTCACACGAGACACCCTCATCCTTTAAATAGGTTCATAGTATTTTTGTGATATGCCCTGTTACATCACGGCAGTCATATTAAAATAGCATTGGGTTTTAAAGTCATGCCCTGGTACGTTATGGCTGTTGGTTTGGTTATGATTGTTGGATGTGATTGTTGGTTTTGGATGTTGGTTATGATTGTTGGCTTGGATATGGCTGTTGGTTATGTTTGTTGGTTATGATTGTTGGTGTTGGATTTGACTGTTGGCTATGATTGTTGGTTTTGGATATGAGTGGCTTTTATGACTGGTTTGGATATGTTTGTTGGTTTTGAATATAGTTTTTGGATATTTTTGTTGGTTTTGGATAAAGTTTTGGATATATTCGTTGGTTTGGATGTGGTTGTTGGTTATTATTGTTGATTATTGTTGTTGGATATAGTTTTAGATATATTCGTTGGTTTGGATGTGGTTGTTGGTTATGATTGTTGATTATGGTTGTTGGTTATGATTGTTGGTTTTGGATGTGGTTCTTGGTTTAGATATGGTTGATAATAAATGGATTTACTAGCTATTGCCACCCCTGTTTTCTATTTCCACATGTTGTTTTTCCCATGTAGGTGTCTAGACGACCATATTGTAAGAAATCATGTCTAAACATTCTCCCAGGTGACGGTCACGGGTTCTACTAAAGAAAACACAGTCGGCAAGACTCCCATGACACACCCTTCTGGACTCCAATTTCGTCACAACACACCCCGATTCCAATGGTCAGGTACTTGACGCAATTTTATGTAACCTTGCGACAGGGACCCATGGACGATTCTCCACCTGTGACTTAAAGACAGCACACACCGTATGGGATCTTACGTAATGATTGTGCAATGTAAGGGGGGGGTCTTCTCATGGTGATGACTCCATGCCCAAACTCAGCCATGAGACCCGAGTACCCCTAAATAAGCCTCAATAAACGAAATGAACCAAGTGAGAGAGATATCTTGACAAAATCCTAATCATCGTAATAAACTATACAAGACAACACAGGTATAAGAAAAAACTAAGATTTTATTATTAAAGAAGAGAACTTTTTAGTTAATAGTTATTTCATTATAAATCAATATTCAATAATTATTATTCACAATCAAAGATCAATTCTTGTTCATATAATTGCTAGAAGTAAAATTTATTATTATTAAAGGAAAGCAAGCATACTAATATATTAAGACTAATATGTTCCTGATTAAAAGAATTTAATAATAATATTAAATAATGGGATATATACCCATTTACTAGGATTTTAACATAATAAAATTAAGAAAGAGCAAGGAACACATTAGACTTACATTCTACATGCATACGAAAAGCTTGAGCAAAGCCAAAAACCCAACTGAATTCTCTCGTCAGTCTCACGCTATATCAAAAGATATGTTCCCCTTATTTGTCAAACAAACGTAGCTAAATTCAACCCTTCTAAGAAAGGGTTTCTATTGCAAAATAAGAAAATTGTGTACAGGGAAAGGATTACAAAGATAAGTTCATTGGGTTCAACATACCCTGAAAAGGCATTGGCTTAAGCCGAATTCATAGCAACTTGATATTAATTCTAGAATTAGAAGGACATTTCTTACAAATCCGACCTTGTAATATAAGCTAGCGTAAAAGTTTTTGAAGATTTTTATTATGCTGGTATCTTCGAATAACTATAGAAAACTATTATAGTCGTCCCACTCAATTGCGCTGGCCTTTACAAGGATAAATCATGAGACAAGGAAACAGAGAAACACAGAATTAAATAAATAATGAGCATATAGCAATAGAAAATTAATTGAATTTTAGTCTGCAACGCTATTGAATGACTAAGTGACCAAAAAAATAGCAATACTATTAATCTACAGAAGTTTATCAGCACAAGGTGGTTTCTGTTCGCTAGCCTTCAATTATTTAATAATATTTTATCATTTGCGGTACTGGTTCTATTTTCCTCACATCTACGATCGTGCCTTATCGTGTCATTAAGGAACATAGAACCTTTTTACAAAACGATTCCCTTTTCTTTTCTTCAAGGCCATTGAACAGAATAAGGACAACGAACGACTATCATTTTTCTTATAAGTAAAAGGTTTTAAAAGGTTAAATATTATTTAGAGGTAAATAGTCTTCTTATTAATTTATATATATATACATATTTTTATTTCTATTAATTATTACATACATTATTGTTATATTAATTGGTGCTTAAAAGTTAATAGAAACTCAGTAACTAGGGAAGAATCACACATAACCCAAACATCAAGCTAAAACATAACCAAACCATCTATCACAACTAAATCCGTCACCCTCTTTCTAAGTTAAGTACTAACTACATCTATTCCGTTGGGGCTAAGGGCAAAAGAAGAAAGCAAGAAAAGATCAATTCTAATGAATTGCAATTTTTTGTAGTTTCATTCCGTGACCATTGTACTCAGTTGACCAGTTCACTCTTAATTTGGAATCAAACTTCTCGTCTTATGAATTTGTGGTTCCCTAATAATATTGGAATCCTTTTGCTACAATAGCATAATTAACTAAATTAACTTATCCGTCAATTCCCCAAACAAAAATGCAATTTAGTCATTTACTTTTTTCTCAGAGGTTTAAATAAATGTATACATATGGAAATATTTTTTTTTCTTTTTGTGTTTATTATTTACGCGGTACACAATTCAAAATTAACAACAAATTCCTTAATAACGAAGGCCTTATTTTCAAAAACACAAAACTGTCAAGTTTTCACAACGTTCTCTCGTAGCCGGTTTGGCTACTGAACAATAAATAATCATGAAATAATTTTAAGTTGCCTGGAATCATCACTCTAGGCAAAACTTATCAAAATAGATGGTTAAGAGCGCGCTTTTTGGTTTAGCCTAGAATGGTTATTCGGAGCATACTGTATTCTATACAGAACGTCATCAATTGAAAATTAACTTTTAATAACAAGAATAAACCACCGAGAGACTTTATCATATACCATATTCTTTTCTCAATATCCATATCATCAAAATTAAAAATGCGGTAGACACTATGCACACCACGGATTGGCCAATCCTTCTGGTTCCCTGGTTCACACCAGGAATGGTGGGTCAGTATCCACTTATGACCTAGCGGGCTTATCATATATGGAGCTCCTCTTTTGAGCACGGTTGTCTTTTGACACATCCGGCTCTTTCAATAAATCAATATTAAGTTTCGTCTCGGGATCCCGTAATTGTCCGTGGTTTAATTCCTCAGCTTGCAGACCTAAGTAATCTACATTAGGATTACTAATAAAAAAAATGCCCGCTGCTAAAATTTCTAGTTCGTTAAGAACCGGATATAAGGTCTGACTGCTGTCTATTATCTCTCGACTTGGCCTCGATAAAATATTAAGTAAC
This sequence comes from Artemia sp. Qi Xiang Cuo, assembly GCF_049724085.1. Taxonomy (NCBI): domain Eukaryota; kingdom Metazoa; phylum Arthropoda; class Branchiopoda; order Anostraca; family Artemiidae; genus Artemia; species Artemia sp. Qi Xiang Cuo. Next base: position 53,489,808 of record NC_142809.1, on the reverse strand, counting down.
ATCTTAATCTCAGGAATATGTTTCATGTGTATAGAAAGGATTATCCACAATAAGTAATGATATCGGGTACATCTTTCTAGAGAGATCCCAATGTTTACATAAATATTTAAATTTCTTAGCATCCGCATAAATATTACACAATCTTCTCCAAATAATAATGAATCTGAGAGCTCTTCAGAGTTTTATATAAGCCATATGGCTCCCTAACGATAGAAGACTGCTTGGAAAATGGTTTAGAGAAAACTCTACTAAAAAAGAAAAACACGACTCCCATCCTTCCGTCATTCCTTTCATGACAAAGAGCAGCCCCGGCTCCATTTTAAGAGGAGTCAACAAATAATTTAAAAATAGGAATATTTTCAGGCCCTTCTGTTCTTCTATAGCAACCAATTTGGATACTTGAGGTCTAATTTTGTCAGGCGACACGATATATCTTAATACTAGAATAGGTTCTTTAAAACTTGTGATTTAGAAGCTAAAAACTAATTGTTGTGAGCTTTTAGACGCCTGAAAAATATCTTGACATGAAATAAACGCTCATTAGGTTAGGTTTTATTTAGTAAATATATCATAAAAAAAAAATTGAAAATGAAGGAACGGTAACTTTCTGGAAATAATTTATCCATGAAGCTAGCGAAAGCTTTTGCCCAAACATACTACTCTGTGGTATTTTTGTGTAGTAATGGCTACGACCAATTCAAAGTGATAGGAATGAAAGGATTTTTAATATTTCTCATCAATAGAATTTTGAAAAAGCCACTGCGCACGTCAAATTCACTATAGAATGTTCCCTTCGACAAATTTTGTAAAATTTCAGAAGTTCGAGGAATTAGGAAGACTGTGCCTTTCTTGTTATTATTAACTGTCCGTAAATTAATGAAAAATCGAGTATTTTTCTGTTAAGAGCCTCACTTTTACTGACAGAATGTTTCCTTATAAGGAACAGAGGAGAAGGGAAAGAAGATGCCCTTTCTTCTACTATGCCGGATTTCAGCATAGCTTATATATGTTCCTCTAGCACTAAAGCCATTTAATGAGGGATTCTAAACTGCTTAGGTAGTTGAAATTATATTTCAAGTGGTACATCAAGGCATAAAAAACCATTAAATCATTTTTAAATTGGTCATACACTTGTTTAAAAAAGCAATTGTCACTATTTAAGAGCAATTGAACTAGCTCTCGGAAAACAATTATTTTTGTACGTTTAAAGGTTAAACGTAGAAAGAAATTCATCATATTCTGGTTTTGGAACAATAATTAAATTATCACCATCAATAATTGAGATATTTTCTGTAGTAACTAGCTTACAATATACACTTTTTAAATGCTCTAGGGTCAATTGGTATATCAGAAATCACTAATACACCCCTATATGCTAATCCATCATTAAACCTGCTTAATCCTTAGCCTTGGTCGCAAATTCTAACTTCCTTTCACGAAAGTGAAAGGGACTGTCTAGTCCTTCCATATTGTTGAATACTAGGATTACGGCGAAAGGCAATTGTCAACTACCAAAAATCCCCGAAAAGACTAACTGTCTTATTTTACAATCTATCATTTTGAAACACTTGTGTATTACCTGCGCAATTCTTTTTTTTTGCGAATCAATCTTTTGATATTCTCATTTAATTTTTATTCAAAGACCTATTATTTAAATAAATCAATAACTGAAAGGAGGCATGCACTCCCCGGAACATTTTTAACTAAAGAAGAGAAGCTCTCAAATTCTGCATTAAAACGCATAAAAAAATCCTACGACCGGCTCATTATTTTCATGTCTAACTTGCATAATATGTTAAATGTTTTCGGTCGGTGAAATTTTATTAATAAAAGCAGAGCACAGGGATTCTCTTAGCCCAGAAAAATGTGTAGCGGTTACATATTTTTTTAAATACAAGCTATACGTTTCATCAGACATTAAGGAAGCGTACCTCTCGATAATAACTGATTCTTCTAATCCCATTAATCTACAAACTCTCTGAAGATATTTAACCCAACTAGACATTTGTTGTGGTTTAATGAACTTTTTTTATAATGGACAATGGATAATACTATAAGCTACATGTTGGAATACTGGAGCTGGCGTAGCTCCTGTATTAACATTAGAAGCTTGCCCAAGGGCTGAAGCTTCCGGTTTATCACTTTCCCGAGGTAGGGACATTACTTAAGGAGAAATTGATTATAGCTTACCAAACTTAAGCAACCAACTAATTCTGTTTGAGTGAACTGGAACTGAGGAAAAGGCATCTATCTATTCTTATACTCCACCAACCAACAATTTCTTTATGAGGGTACCAAATTGAGCAATATCCAAATATTATTTGACTGTTTTTATTATTGCGGTTAGTCTTATTTTTATAAATCTAAAAAAAGCATAAACGTACAGCCAAGCAGTGAAGACGAAGAAAAATTAAAGGGATTCAATTAATTATGTTAATTTAAGTATTAAAAAAAATTACAAAAAGGATTTATAATCAAGATTCTGCTCTGTCAAAATTAAGCGTAGCGTTAAAAAGAGGCGCTTTTAATGCAATAGAATCGCATCGCGTTTTCGCGGCCACCATTTTGTAAGGGGGGGGGGTCTCTCATGGTGATGACTCCATGCCCAAACTCAGCCATGAGACCCGAGTACCCCTAAATAAGCCTCAATAAACGAAATGAACCAAGTGAGAGAGATATCTTGACAAAATCCTAATCATCGAAATAAACTATACAAGACAACACAGGTATAAGAAAAAACTAAGATTTTATTATTAAAGAAGAGAACTTTTTAGTTAATAGTTATTTCATTATAAATCAATATTCAATAATTATTATTCACAATCAAAGATCAATTCTTGTTCATATAATTGCTAGAAGTAAAATTTATTATTATTAAAGGAAAGCAAGCATACTAATATATTAAGACTAATATGTTCCTGCTTAAAAGAATTTAATAATAATATTAAAGAATGGGATATACACTCATTTACTAGGATTTTAACATAATAGAATCAAGAAAGAGCAAGGAACACATTAGACTTACATTCTACATGCATACAAAAAGCTTGAGCAAAGTAATAAACCCAACTGACTTCTCTCGTCAGTCTCACGCTATATCAAAAGATATGTTCCCCTTATTTGTCAAACAAACGTAGCTAAATTCAACCCTTCTAAGAAAGGGTTTCTATTGCAAAATAAGGAAATTGTGTACAGGGAAAGGATTACAAAGATAAGTTCATTGGGTTCAACATACCCTGAAAAGGCATTGGCTTAAGCCGGATTCATAGCAACTTGATATTAATTCTAAAAGTAGAAGGACACTTCTTACAGCAACCATCACTGTCACGTAATACCTTTTTTAGAATTTCATTTTTCGGCGGAAACGTTCAAAGCATTTTTTCTTTCTTTTAACTTAATGACGGCACACACTTTATTATAGATCAGCGCATCTTACGCAATGACGGCCCATCCATCACTGTCACTTAGTACCTTTTTTGGCATTTCATTTTTTTCCCGAAACGCTCAACCCATTTTTTCTTTGTCCTCGCTAGGACTCGAAAGACCATTCCCATCAAATGGGAAAGCGCCCCAAGAAACAGCGCCAAACTGTCATTCCCAGAATTTTTTCCTACTCGTTATATTCTAAAAGTAACCTATTGCGTCTGAGAGAATTTCCCCTGTTTCGCTTTCTAGAATGAGATGTTTCGTGCACCTGTATAATTGGCATGGATGATTAGCACGCAGTCGGGAAAACATTTATTTTCAGAGCCTATTGCACCCAAGGTATTTATAGCGATAAAGGGGATATGCATGATTAATTTATGTAAACAACATGATTGTCCTAAACAACGTATCTAAAGGATTAAGGTTTTAGTAAATAAGGTTTTTATTAATTCAAATAATTTTACAAACAATATTAAAAACACAGAAAAAAGACTTAAAAAACACGACAAACAAAAATAAAACGTAAAAAACATGAGAAATGAAAAAAAACACGCCTTAAATTTAAATAGTAGCAATAATGGGTAATTAACATGGGATTTCAAACGTAACCCTAGGAAATTGACATAGGATTTCAAACACATCCCTGTCTCTCTTCCCATAGGATTTCAAAGACATGCCCTGGTCCGAAGGGTTCTCCAACCAGTGACTGGCGCGCTGCAGGGGAGTTCGGTCACTGTCTACTCATTCCGGGGAGGGGATCCGGACTTCGGTTAGGCAATAAAGGAGAATAAAAATGGTCTTGCTCGGGATATTTAAAAAGTAGGAATAATAGGGAATTAACATGGGATTTCAAACGCAACCCTAGAAAATTAACATAGGATTTCAAACACATCCCTATCCCTCTTCCCATAGAATTTTAGACATGCCCTCTGACGTCACTTAATCCCTGGCAAGATTCCTACGGGAGCCTTGTTTCCAGTTGGCAAGATTCCCACCCCTGGCAGGCCTCCCGGGATCCCAGGTGTTCTATTATTTCATCAGTATTGGCAAGACTCTACCCATTTTTGGCACATTTTTTCCCGGATTCCCGGGATTTCCTTGACCAGGTCTAATATGGATGGCGCCAGCGTTTATCACAAGCCAGACTCCAAGAGCCCACGGGGAGTCCAATATTTTAACCGAGCACGGCAAACACGTGGGTGCAGCGTTATAACGGCGCTCATTTTACGGAATGACACCTAATGGGAGAGTTTGGAAGATAAGTGGGTCATCTTTCGAGAAGAGTAGGTACCCAAACCGTTAAAAAGTATAATTATGGGCAAGAGCGGAATAGGACTGAGACACTGTTTTTACAAACATCTGAGGACAATTTTGACTAAGAATATGGTAGCACTCGAAGATTCCTTATCTTATCTAGGTGTCAAAACTGTTACCTATGTAAAAATAATGCCGTAGTAGACGGTGAAACCGCAAGTAAAATAAAAAGAGCACTAGCAGGAATTACCAGCAAGGAGATTAAAGACGAAAAGATGAAAAGCGAATCACCGGCAAACGTTACAAGTACCAGCATAGCTTTGCCAGCAGATACAGTCAATGAATCCGATAATATCACTGATAAAATGTATGGAAAGGTTGTTCAAAGTTGTTTATGACCTCAAAAGGGAATATATGACATCTCAAGTGAAAGCACAATGAAGTATTTTACGAGATGGATTCAAAGCAATAATTTATTATGATGATATTCGGCATACCATTATTTCAATAAAAAATTTTCTATTGCATTACTTTGTTACGTCCCCGTTATTTATAGGGTGTGCTAACAACTCCGAAGTTTAGAATGTTTATTCAAAAGTTAGAGACGCAAGAAAAGGTAATTTCAGAGATTTAGGTACTACTACCGGGCTCATAGGGGGTCTACTAGAGTCTGAGATTGGTTTGTAGGGTTTTTACCGAAGTCAGAGAAAGATGAGCTAGATTCTCCCCAAATCTACACACACACACACACAAACACACACACACACACACACACACACGTGAAGTTTTCACCTTCACATTTTCATTATTTTGCGGAATCGGAATTATGGAATCGGGGGATAGGAGTAGGGGAATTGGAACTGATGCAACCGGAGCCAGATTTGGAGTTGGGATTGGAGCGGGCATAGCTGTAACTGGAATCGGTTGAACCAGGGTAGGAACCAGCAGAATCGAAGGTGGAACCGTTACCGAGGGCCAGAAGCGGGGGAGGCGGAATTGGATATCACTTTATTAAGAAAGGAAAATACCTGGAAAATGCTTGGGAATGATGAGGGGGCCAGAAGGCCAGTCATAGTGTGGCACGGTGCCATGAAATGACGTGTGGCTTAAATGCCATACGTCAAGCCATATTATTAATAAGCCGTATGATTAATATGGCTTAAATTTACCTCTAATAACAAGGCCTTCCCTCTGGAACTGGTTGCTAGGAACCCCGCATTTCTTTAATTAACGCTTATTTTTGCTTAAATTTAACCTATGTTAGGTTTTTTCACGTTTTTTTTCTGTTTGTTGAGTCTTAGCCGCCTTTTCTGTAATTTCATGGTTCTTTTGCTTATATTTTATCCTCTATAAGCTTCTTCACGTTTTGTTGTTTCCTTGTTTTGAGTTGTAATTGCTCTTTGTGTGATTTCATGATTTAATAAGGTTTTTTGTTAATAACGCTTTTATTTACAATAAAAAGTTTGTGTCTTTTTAGATTTCTTGTTCCAGGACCAATCTTCAATACGTAATCGTTTACGCAATGAAAAATTTAAAGCCAATTCTAAGTAATATTTTATTTATTCAATCTTAAGCTAATCTGTCTGGGCCACCCTAGAAAATTAATAACATTATAATTGGCAGGTGCATCTAATGGAGCAAAAATCTATAGTATTGGGATGCTTTTGCGCTCTAATATGGGAAAGGGTTGGAAGCATTCGATCTATGAAATTATTCTATTAAGCGGGAAATGGGAATTCTCCACGCGTGGAATTGGTTATGTTGTAGAATCTATTTCCCGAATCAAAATATTAGAATGGCTTTCATAGTCCAACTGGTTTGCGATCCATTCTATACAGGGGAAATCCCTTTTGATTCCTATTGTGGACATAACGTCTTGAAAGAAAATGAAATTGTTTATTGTATTATGTAATAACCCACGTGTGCATTGTTGTTATGTAACATCCCACGTGTGCGCCTTCCTCAGTTACAAGCGAGAATCCTCCACGGGCCCCTGAAGTCTAGCATCTCACGCGAGATTGCATCATCCTTAACATAAGTAAGCATTCCCTATTACGTAAAAACTAAAGAAGTCATGAATAAAAACGCCTTGAAAAAAAATGGAATCTAAAGAAAGCATTTGAAAGAAAAAAAACGCCTTGAAAGAAAATTAAATCCTGAAGAAAAAAAACGCATTGAAAGAAAAAAGAAATCTCAGAGAAAAACATCTCTTAAAGCCTTATGTAACATCCCACGTGTGTTTCCTCCTCAGTTACAAGCGGAGATTCCCCAAGAGCCCTTGAGAAACAAGTCACGCGTGAATGCGTCATTCTTAATACTGGTAAACGTTCCCTATTAGTAAGAACTAAAGACATCATGAAGAAAAATGTCTTGAAGAAAAGTGTCTTAAAGAACGTACTGAAATGTTTTGAAAAGTCTTGAAAAAAGTCTTGAGGAAAAATGTTTTAAACAACGTCTTGAAGTGTCTTGAAATCCATCTCGAAGAAAAGTGTCTTATAAAACGTCTTGAAATGTCTTGAAACGTTTTGAAAAACATCTTGAAGAAAATATGTCTTTAAAAACGGCTTGATTTGTCTTGAAGCGCATTGAAAAACATCATGAAGAAAATTATCTTAAAAACCTCTTGAAATGTCTTGAAACGCCTTGGTGCAATCAAAAAGTATACCGTGGTATTTCAAACATAAAAGTTGTAGTGGGCCCTGGAGGTTTTTTTCTGGCCCTTATGGGTCTTTAAACACTCTCTATTAGGTAACACTCGAATCTTAGGACATAACAACCAAAGAAATCATGGTTTGGTGGGCTCCTGAAGGTTTTTCCCTGGCCTTCACGGTTTTTTTAAGTGAGGAACACATGCTTCATTTAGAAAACACACCCTATGACGTAACACGTATCTGCATCTCTTAGAAAACATCACCTATTACCTAATTAACTCCTGCGTCTTGAAGAAGTTTAAAAAGTTTCAGAACTTGGATTTGTAGGGATAGGGGCCCGGTGAAAACCATGGAGGCGTCGCTACTGCGGACGATAACACACTTTCATTTGAAACAGAGTTTTATCTATGATTGTTTTTAAGATCAAGCTGGAAATTGTCCCTCCATGGAAAAATCTTCCGGAACCCCCCACCCCCACCCGCTAGCATGAAGTTGTTCACACAGAAAATTCCCTCTGGAGAATTTATCCCTTGGAAAATTCCCCCATGAAGAATTAATTAAATGGAAAATCCCCCCCCGCTCTACGGAAAGACACTCTAGACATTTCCAACCCGGTAAAATTTCCCCCAAAAAAAGTTGTCTCCTTTCATCCCCTCGTGTAAAATTGAGAGAAAGCAAGACAAATAAAAATAATATCTTATAGGAACTATTGCGCATTCCCCGATTGCAAAATTTGTCGTGGAAAGTTCACCCACGGAAGCTTCACTCCCCATGAAAAATTCTTCCCGACGTAAATCCCCCCTGCACAAAATACCCCCCCCCCCCAAAAAAAAAGGCCTTATGCTTCCTAATAACAAACACTATGCGTAAACAACGGGCAAATTTCTTACAGACCTTTCCCCATGGGCTTTAGGGGGTCATGATATCTCCAAAGATATGGTTAATGGACTTTTCAACTATGCTAAAAAAAATGACTATCTAAAAATTTTGATCGGACGACTTAGAGGATAAAAGGGGATGGGAGAGGGGCTAGTTGCCCTCCAGTATTTTGGTTACTTAAAAAGGGAACTAGTACTTTTACTTTTATTCGAATGAGCTCTTTCCCGATATTTTAAGACTATTGGTTCAATATGATCACCCCTTGGGAAAACATACAAAAAAAAATAAATAAAAATTAAACACGCATCTGTGATTTTCTTCTGACCAAAAATATAAAAAATCCACGCTTCTGCAGATGTGAGCTTGAAACTTCTACAATAGGGTTATCGGATTCGCTGAAACTGATGGTGCGATTTTCATTAGGATTCCTTGAATTTTTGGGGGTGTTACCCCATTTTTCTGGAAATCAGGCAAATTTTCTCAGGCCCGTAGCTTCTGATGGGTATCATTAAACGCAATGAATTTTATATATTCAGAATCCACATAACAATCCAATTCTCTTGATATACCTATTGATATATTTTTTTTTTTTTTTAGAGGCTCGATTACTATTGAGCCGCGTCGCTCCTTACTTACAGTTCGTTACCATGAACTATTTGAATATAACTCAAGAATGTTTTAATGCCATTCTTGCTTTTTTATTTCCTGCTAACCTAAGAGGTCTTTTTGTTATAGGATCATTGGTATTTTCTATTGTTTTTGTAATGTTGTTTCTTAAATCGTTTTAATTAAATTCGCCTATAAAGTTTTGTGTGAATACTCTCACAAATTCCTGTTTAAAGAAATATCATTACTTAGTATAATTTTAGTTTATATTGCCACACAAACAACTTGTTTAATCATTGCTAATGAAGGGATGAGATCTCAAAAAGTATTCTTTGGCTGGGGTTTTCAAAAACATGACTACTTAGAGCAAAATCAAAGAATTATGATCACTTTTAGAACTTAAGAACTTATGAACACCCGAGTGGATTGGTACGCTGCATTTAGGATTCTCTGTCCGAGAGGGCGAGGGTTCGAATCCTAGTTTATCCAATTATTTGGTTTGAGACGGGGATCAGTGACGTGACTCTGTAAGCTCAGCCAGAGTCGACCCAGCTCCAAATGGGTACCTGGAGAAATCTGGGGAAGGTAAACAGGAAGAGTGTGCGAAAGCACAGGATGGTTGGCCCCCAACCCCCCATTGCACTTACTGGCTGAAGGGCAAAGAAACGGAGATCAGCACCGCCTTTAGGGACTGTAAAGTCCAATGCCGTATTTTTTACCTTACCTTTAGAACTTAAAATCCTGGTTATAACATCCTTATACATTCAAATGTCATCCACCTTCCATATGGGCAGGGATATGGTATGTCACCGCCACCGTAGTATTATTATTATTCTATATTTTCTTTCCTTCTTTCTTTCTTATTATAATGAATTTAAATGATGTTGTATGCATGCGTTTTTTTACCTGATTCACCCCACATCAACCGTTTGGTTTTGGGTGAATCATATTGATTTCTGTATTTAAATTGTTGTTAAAGTTAAATAAATATATCATCATATCATAATTATACATTCCAAAAATAACTACGAATTTAAGAATAGTTTGCACACAAAATAAATAATTTAATAATCACGAATTTCCTAAACTCTGGTAAAGATAAAACCTAGGTTATTCTTCAAAGAGGGGTTTATCAAACATCATGAGACTGAAGCAATTCTCATGTGGATAGAACCCGCCAAAATCTGGAAAAATGTCTGCAATAGCATAAGGATTATATGACAAAAGATTTTACTTCTAATAGTATTCATAATTCTTTTGATTCTGCCCTAAGCATTCATATTTGTGAAAACCCTAATCATGCAATACTTTTTGAGAACGCCTCCCTCATTAGCAAGGATTTGGGTATTAAAAAGGTTGTTCTTGCGGCAATATAAATTAAACTTTAAGCTAGATTATAATAGGTACTCTTGCATTATGCGGGCCTTTCTAAAAAGTCAAGTTTGGTTAATGCTAATGAAATAAAATAGGATGGATACGGTATATAATAGTTTAGAAACAAATTTGGGCTATATATTTGCACATTAGGGGAGGTGGACGTGAAGCATAGCATATATTAAATACATAACCTAACCTAGGTATCTTTTTCACTCCCTAACCCCCCCCCCCATAAAACACAGTTTAATATCGTATACGCAATGAAAACCACGCTATCATTGCCTAGTCTATAGCGGTAAACATGTCAAAAACGGGTTTCATCATTACCTATTCTATAGTAGTTAACCCGAGAGCCCCGCATAAAGCAAGAGTACCTTATAATATTTCTTTAAATAAGAAATTAAGGAACCACTCACTCAACAAACAGTTAACCGAAAAAGTTGCAAAGAATAAGAAATGATTAGTGCAAAGATTATATCTCTGAATCTGAATGGTTTTGGTGATAAACAACATGTATTGCAGTCTATGCTGCGCGATCTGGATATTTTGTGTCTGCAAGAGCATCATCTTCTGGACCACTCTACTAGTCTTCTTTCGAGCCTGTCGCAGCAGTTTAAGTGTTTTATATCTCCAGCTACACCTACAGGTGGACGCCCATCTGGAGGCGTTTGCATTTTATTTCGAGAGAATATTACAGTTTCAGTGTTTGCCGTTAATCGTTATTTTGTTGCTGTTCGAATCCCAGGGATTATTGTTTTTTCGTGCTATTTACCAACAAATTATCATACTATTGATTCGGATTTTGATTTCAATTTTGCATTTTTAGAATTATCGCGATGTGTGGCGGAAGTTCCATCAGATTTCCAGTGGCTTATTTGCGGGGATTTTAACTGCAACATTGCTATCTCTGATGTCCGCTCCTCCATTCTTTTATCTTTGTTTTCGGTTTTTACTATAGTTTCAAAAGATGCGGATTTTACGTATGTCCATAATTCTGGTTCTTGCTCTAATCTAGACCATGTGCTGGTCTCAAATGCAGCGTTATTACCACAGCCTGTTCATGTTGGGTTGGATATGCCTATTAGCGACCATTTTTACCTTTCTTTTTAATTTAAATATTCAAATTCCATCTTTTAAAATTATCCATCGTTCTAGTCAAATTGTAAATAAAGTGATATGGAATCGAAAAAAAATGCACAAGTATCATGAGGAATCAAATATTGTTTTAGTTAAAATAATTTTAAATTATTCTAAGGATGAAGAACAAATTGATATTGACCTATTTTATATTGAAATCGTTCGTAATTTAAAATTTGGGCCAATTAAAGTATTTAGGACTGATTCTTTCCCTCGTGGATATCGTGTTTTAGGTTGGAACCTTAACCCGATTTTAAAGCAAAGCCAAAAGAATGCATCTCAAGCTTGTTACCTTTGGAATTGCGCGGGAAAACCGCGATCTGGACCATTTTATGATGGTATGAAATTAACTAAACGCGTTTTTCGGGCTGAGTTGCGTTTGCCTAATGAAATTATAAAAGATGAAATTTGTTCAAGGATTACTAGTGATAGGAATGCGCTTTGGAGTTTGGTCAATTATAGACGTCATAATAATAATTGTTCACCAGATTCTAATAGTTCTCTGAAACTAGATGATTGGATAACTCATTATAATCAAGTTTTTTCATCCGGTGATGCGGCAGTTGATTCACGGCTTGACTCTTTATTATCGGATGAAATTTCAAAGTCCCGCCCAAATAGTAAAATATCTGTTTCTGTTGATGATGTAACGGTAGCAATTAAAGCTCTAAAAAGTAAGCATTCTTTTGATCATGATGGTATACATTCAAACCATATAAAATGGGCATCCCCCAAAACAATCCTTCTCCTCGCTACTATTTTTAGTACTATTCTTTCTTCTGGAGTTCTTCCAAATAGCTTTTCTCGTGCTACCACTTCACCCCTTTCGAAAAAAGGAGGGAATACGAATCGATGTTCTGATTACAGGCCGATTACTGTTTCGTGCCAGATTAGCAAAGTCTTTGAGTTAGTTTTATTAAAGTATTTGGAGTCTTGTAACCAAGGCCTGAATTAAACTGGGTTCCGTAAGGGGCTAAACATGGATGTTGCTCATACCCTCCTTTCAAGAATAATATCCTTTTGTAAGCAATGGGATAGAGTTTATATACTTGCGTTAGATTTTGCGGCATTTTATGATTCAATTATCCATTCTTTGGCTATGACTGCGCTTCTGAAGAATAATGTCCAACTACCAGTAGTTTTGGTTATAAAAAAGTGGTATGGCTCCTCTCGTATTCGTATTAAGTGGAAGAACCAGTTTAGTGATTATAATGTTAAGTTATGTAGGGGGCTGAGACAAGGAAGCATTATTTCTCCTTTGATTTTCAATATTACTGTTTCGGGGCTATTTGATCATATTCAGTTGACTTTTATTTATGGTAAAGGTTATGTTCTGTAGTGGATTGCTTACGCAGATGATTTACTACTTTTGAGTCGATCGCTTCAGTCACTTCAACAAAATGTAGATTTTTTAGCAAAGGTTTTTAGTGAGCATGGACTTCGTTTTCGCCCTGAAAACTGTCAGTTTTTAATTCTTGGTCCTAAGCCTAATGATCTCGTTAATTCAGAAATTTCTGTCCGTATTTATGATAGTATTTTAAAACCTTTGGAATCTTTTTTATATCTTGGTGTACCTTATGGACCAACTTTAGCTCTATGCCGTGCTTCTGTTTCCAAAGCAGTTAAAAGTAAAATAGCGTCTAGTTTCGGTGTAGTAATTTGTCTTCATAATCTTCTTTCTTGGAAATCACTGCCTCGTGTCTATAATACAGTCGCTTTGCTACAGATATCAGTTTTTCCATCGCTTATACCGTTTTTTAGAAATAGTAATATTGCGAATGTAAAAAACCAATTTTTGAATTTTGCTAAGTTACTTTTCCGCTTTTCTAAATATGAATCAAATACTTTTTTAATGAATGCATATAAAATAAAAAAACCCTGTTGATATTTTGGAGAAAAAGCAAAAGAATTTTTTATTCAAATTAAATATTTTTTCTCATAATTTATATAGAGCTGCGCACGAATCTTAATTTATTTTATTTTATTTATTCTTGAATGTAGTGTTAATTTGTGAAGTGTTAATTTATTATCTACTGAATGAAGTGTTAATTTGTGTGGTAATTTGGATTGAAGGCCTTTGCGTATTTGTTGTTATATAGTTTAAAATAATTTTATGGCCTGTTGATTAGCGGTTATTATTTTTATTTATTTCTTTTTTACTCTTCGTATTCGGAGGAAATAAAAAGTTTGAATTGAATTGAATTGAACATTTCATCCGCAGATTTAATTGTCTATTTTCGTATTGTTTTCTCTTCAGTACTGGTTTAACAGTACAATTAATGATTCTCGGCCTACTTTAATTTTTAGTTTTAGTGGTTGAATTTGGTTGCATATCTTATTGTAGTTTTATATGTGCTTTGCTGAAGACAGCTCTTGAATATAGAGCTGAAATATTCATTTAAGGTTAAAATTTTTACTGTCCTTAGATTTTGGATTTTGTTTAGAATTTTTTTTTTTAACAACAGCTAAAGTTATTCAGATGTGAGTTATTTGGATTTTATTTCCTTTTTATTTTATTGTGTAATATTTTATTGTAGTTTTATATGTGCTTTGCTGAGGACAGCTCTTGAATATAGAGCTGAAATATTCATTTAAAGTAAAAATTTCCACTGTCTTTAGATTTTGGATTTTGTTTAGAACCTTTTACATTTAACAACAACTAAAGTTTTTCAGATGTGACTTCTTCCGGTTTTATTTCCTTTTTATTTTGTTCTATGATATTTTTTTATCTTTTTGTTACTTTTATGTATATTTAGACGATTATTCAATCGTCTGTAAATACCAGATAAAAACGTAAATCAGTAAAGGCGTTGGTACTTCAAATCTATAGATTTAAAGTTTATTCCATATTCTTTTTGAATCCATACTATGAGCTATGTCAATCAAAACAGATGTCTAATTGGCAGAAAAATGAGGATTCATTTTGGCTTTTATATTGAGGCATGTTATCACATCTAAATTTTCTTTTCAGAAAAAGCCCCTAGGTTGCCGTTTAGTAGTTATTCATTCCGATATTTCATTAAATGTTTTCAAAGGTCGAGAAAAACGAATCAGAGGAGGTTCCCTTGGTAATCGGTTCCAAAGCGGAGTGATTCTAGAAACGCTAAGGAAACTCGATTTGGAGACCATAAACGCCTAAGACCAAAAGAAATCAAATCAAACACTTTTGCCATCATCAAAAGTGCTTTGCGAGTTTTCCAAAAACCAATCACAAAATCGTGATGATATAATTTCCTTTGCTTTGATTCACTAAGTGGGCAAAGAATCAATCAAGGCTAGGAAAAGAGATTGCTAAACTCAATTGCAGGGAAAAAGAGAGGAAAGAGGGTAATTGTTCTATTGTTTAGTCCCGGTAATTTAATTTTGAACCTGCCTATTCCTTCGCAAACAAGGTCATACCCAGAATCATGATTTTTGGTGTGGAAGAGGTTTCTTAGCCAATACAAAGCCGAAGAGTTTATATTGTACAAATTTTTAACATATATTTGGAGACGGGGCTTATATATATTAATTAAAAAAAATCCACAAAATTAGTCTTTTAAAGAAAAGTAAAGAACTCCATTAAACCAAAAATGAGCAAAAATAAATACAAATAATATACCAAGCGTGAAACTACCGCAAATCAGCATCGAAATGAAACCCCAAATGAACAGAAATTACAATAAATAACCGAGTCAAACTCAAAATGAGCAGAAATTGACATGAGTTGGGCGTAAAACCCCTCTGCCTTCCCAAGGCCAGAACAAACTTTGCACTTTACTGAAAAAATACAAATGAATGTGCATTGTCAGTTTAATATACATATACTGATATTTAGTAATCAAAATGTTAATATTATTTGATTTATTAATGTTATAAAAGTAAAAACATTTATATTTTTTCAGTAAAGTACAAATTTTGTTCTGGCCTTGGGAAGGCATAGGGGTTTTGCGCCCAACTTATCTTAATTTCTGATCGTTTTGAGTTTGACTCGATTATTTATTGTAATTTCTGTTCGTTTTGGGTTTCATTTATTTATCAATGCTTATTTGTGGTAGTTTCACGCTTGGTAGATTATTTGATTTTATCTTTGCTCATTTTTTGTTTAATGGAGTTCTTTACTTTTCTTTGAAAAACTTATTTTGTGGAAAAAGTTTTTTTAATTAATATTTATAATAAGGCAAATTTAAACTAATGCATGCAAATTTAATTGATTGCAAAGTTAATACATTTGCATACTGACTCTTCTATTAGGCTAATTATACGATGTCCTACTTGTCTTGATAATGCAAAATGCACTGTCATAATGCTAATTCCCAATAAGGCATCTCAGCAGTATCCGAAGAACAACTGAAGGTATTATGTTCAAACTTTCGGTGCTACTTCTGCTCATAAAATTTAACCAAATCAAAATAGCGTAAATGTATCCAAGCTATCAAATAAAGTAAACTGATTTTTGCGCGGATGGTATCAAGTTTTCCATTTCAGATCAACTAGAGGAGGTAGGAAACTAAATTAAATAGTATTATTTGTGTCCAGATTTTTAAAAGGGTATATGTTGTTAAAAATTGCTGAAAATTTTTCTCCAGCATACAAATAGCAGGACAAACTATAAAGTCTTAAAAAACGAAAAGATTTAAAGTATTATTTTCTCTTGAAAAGACTATGTCAATATAAAACGAAACAGAAATTAATTAAAAAAACTTTTTCCCAAAATAAGTTTTTCAAAGAAAAGTAAAGAGCTCCATTAAATAAAAATGAGCAAAAATAAAAACAAATAATCTACCAAGCGTGAAACTACCACAAATCAGCATGGACAAATAAATGAAACCCCAAATGAACAGAAATTACAATAAATAACCGAGTCAAACTCAAAATTAGCAGAAATTGACATGAGTAGGACTCAAAAACCCCTATGCCTTCCCAAGGCCAGAACATAGTTTGCACTTTACCTCGTTTTGTTGCCAGTCATACTCGCTTTCTCGCTGTCGCTTGTAATTCCTGCTGTCAATTGTCTTCTAACCGCATATTTCTTTATTCTCGCTGTGGCATATCTCTTAACCGCATATTTTCTCGTTCTTCACTTCATTTATTTCTACTTCGCTCTACTCCTTGTTGTCACATGTATTGTAATCACATATTTCTTTGTTCTTCACATTTGTTTTGACTTGTTTTAGTTCTTGCTGCCGATTATCTTCCAACTGGGTATTTCTTTGTTCTTCACTTTTGGTATCCTCTCGTTGTAATTTTTGGTGACGCAAGTATTCTGACTGTATCTTCATTTTCGTTTATCATTACTTTAGATTTTTTTTCAATGCCCTTTACCTTAGCCTCTCGGATTGGTCAGATCCGATCAGATCGGATTGGTCTTTTCACGTTTAACGGTCTAGGTTCTTCAAAATATGCTGACGTATCTTCCAGAAATCGCCATCTTTTATCTATTGTCGTTTCATTTATGTTTTCATTTTCAGTCACCCTTCCGCTTTTTGTTAATGGTTAATTTGAATTTTTTTTTTCCACAAAACAAGCTTTTCAAAGAAAAGTAAAGAGCTCAATTAAGCCAAGATTAAGCAAAAATAAAGTAAAATAATCTTCCAAGCATAAAACTACCGCAAATCAATATCAATAAATAAATGAAACTCAAAACGAACAGAAATTACAATAAATATCCGAATCAAACTCAAAACGAGCAAAAATTAAAACGAGTAGGGCTGATAACCCGTATGCCTTCTCAAAACCAGGACCCAATTTGCGCTTTACTGAATTAATTCCTTAAAGTTTTGATAATTTTTATTTTTTGGATGTAAGAATAGTGAAAACATTTCAAACATATTTTGTATTAGCAGTAGTGTGCACATATTGCCTTTTGTTGAGATGATCTTCCCCTTTAAGTATTGTCCGAAAGTTTCAACGTAATACCCAAATCAATTCTTGAGATACGCTATTTTGACAATGTGCATGCACATAGCGCTTTTTATTTAGTTCAAAATTTCCCTTAGTACTATAAATGGAGTAGTGTTGTAGTAGTAGTGGTAGTTGTCGTTATAATATTGATGGCATGCCAATATTAACTTTTTGATCATCTCCCTTATCATCTCCTCAATTTTCCAAATAAATATATTCACCTATTACTGCGCTGTACCCTTTTGACAATACATATACACATAACCTGTTTTGATTCAATTCGACTCTCCCCTCAAAATTCTCTGAAAGGCTCAACTGAATACCCTTCGTCTTCTTGGAAAGTAAAGTTCAAACATGCATACCTTTCTCAATAAGATATACTATGTGCAAACAATGAACGATTGGAACGATTGGGCTGTAAATTGCCTAACTTATAGCCCTTGTCCTGAGGACTGTGAGGAGATTGACATCCCCAATGCTGGACCTTTCAACGATGTTGAACAAAATAGTTCTCTTAAAATTTCGATCGAATATTTTTTGGGAAATGATAGGCTTGGGGAGGGGGCAGACATCCTCCAATCACTTATGACTCTTAACAGGGACACTAAAACTTCTGACTTCCAATTAAATAAGCCCCATTCGATCCAAAGTTTACACAACGTTCCATAAAAACCTTATAGGCCCTGGTCACAACTTAAAACCCTTGCCTATGGGCTCTGGAGGATTGTGTCCACCCTAAAGACATTGTTATATTATTTTTGGACTATTGGTAACAAAATGGCTATCTCACAA
The DNA here is from genome assembly GCF_049724085.1 of Artemia sp. Qi Xiang Cuo. Classification (NCBI taxonomy): domain Eukaryota; kingdom Metazoa; phylum Arthropoda; class Branchiopoda; order Anostraca; family Artemiidae; genus Artemia; species Artemia sp. Qi Xiang Cuo. The sequence continues at coordinate 53,471,803 of NC_142809.1, read as the reverse complement.
TTTCAACTAAAAGTGTTTTTTTTTTTTGAAAAGAGGATGTGAGGGAGGGGGCTAGTTGCTCTCCATCATGTTTGACTTTTAAAAGGAACTAGATCTATACATTTCAAATCAAATGAGCCTCTTCTAAAGCTCTCACGACCACTGCTTCCATAAAAAACTTTATATGCCACTGGGGCATAGCTTACAACCCTCACCCCCAGACTCTGGGGAATTTTGACCACTCCAAAGGTCTTATTATATGATTTTTGGACTATTTTTAAACAATGGCTATTTCAAAATTTGTATGGGATGCTTTTGTTGAAAATAATAAATAGGAGGGTGGCTGCCCCCGATTAGTTTGACTCTTAAAAAGGAAACTAGAACATCTGATTTCCTATCAAAGGAGCCCCCTCCGGAGCTTATACGACCACCCTTTCCATAAAAACCTTAAATGACCTCGGAGCACAACTTATACCCCTTGCACTGAGGGCTCTGGGAAGGGGGGAGGTCATCATCAAAGACAGTTTCCAGACCTTTCAACTATGCTGAACAAAATGGCTATCTCGAAATTTTGCTTTGGGAATTGATGGGGGGGGCTTCAATCACTTTTTACTATCAGAAAAGGGTCTTTCAATTTCCAATCGAACGAACATTTTAGGAAGTTTCTTCGACAACAAATGGTCATCTCAAAATTTCCATCACATGCATTTTGGGAAAATCTGAGGATAGGAGGTGGGGGGTTTCCACCCTTCGATCACTTCGAATCTTAAAAAGGGTATTAAAACTCCTGATTACCAATTCAGTGATTCCCTCCAAAGTTTATGGATGCCCTCCGATTACTTTAACTCATAAAAAGCACAATAGAACATCTGATTTCAAATCAAATGCGCCCATTCCGGGTTTTTACGACTACACTTTCAATAAAAACTTTATATGCCCTTGGGGTATAGTTTGCAACCCTTACACCTTGGGCTGTGGGGGGGGGGGCTTGTCATTGTCATCTCAAAATCTCAAATACCAAATTCGCTAAGCGGTGTAGTTGGATATTTTTTTAAGCAAAATTGAAAAAAAAAAAATAAAAAATAAAACAGAGTGGCCGCAACGGATCGAGTGTAGCTTCACTAAGCTTTACAGTTATAATTACTTCTAATAGCTGCAGTGTTTGAATACCCAATTTGGATCTTAAATTTGGTGTCGGGAACGAAGGGACTGTAAATTATTTGTAGTCGAGATCCTCGACAATAAGTCTAAAGATCCGTTTTAATTTGCACTTTTAGGCAAAGATATCGAAGGGCGTTTTAGGCGTCGCCTTTTTAAACTGACCATTTGACATTGAACTGGGTAACAACCAGGATACACCAAAATACAGTGATTGTACCCATTGGCGTAGGCAGCATTAGGCAACATATTGTCTAGGGGGGGGACAGTCGATAGTGTGATGGAGTTTTATCAACTGCTTTTTCCAAACCATCTGCTTTTTCAGCCGTATCTAATGTAAATTTGAAGGTCTAAGGGGGCAGCTGCCCCCCTACCCCCTCCCTACGCCCATGATTGTACCCCAACCTCACCAAGGCGTGCATCTATTGGCAATCGGTACTTGACCAGCTTAAACTGAAAAAGATAAATCAAAGAGAAAAAGAGATATAGCTTCCCAATAGATACGTGGTAAAAAGTGATGCTTAAATTTCATTGGTTCAAGTCTCTGGTGTATTTTAATTGGCCAATGACATTAATCCTTGGGCGTACACCAGAAAAAAATACCAACTAGCCCCTAAAATTCCCAGAAAGTGTCATATTTTTTTAATGTTAAGTGGTTTCGTACTTCCGCATATTATTGTTATTCCATGGAAACGGGGAGGATTTCCATCCCCTCTCCATAAGGCACCCAGACTTGGACGCCAATCCTCCAGTGACAACATATTCTATGTTCTGTATCTTTAGGTTTAGACAGCTGGAGTTAATTAATAGATGTGCATGTAAAGTGGTATCGTATATAGGCAATCTGTACATTTATTACGACGCAAGAATAACCTACCAAATTCCACATTAAGTTTGAGTAAATAGTGCATTAGACTGCATTAGGAAAATTCCCTAATACAAATTTGATTTGTTCAAATTTGTCGTTTTCCTTGAAAGTCCAGGGCAATTTTTATTCTGACCCATACAGAATTGGAAGGTTTTTTTTGAAAGGTTTTATATATATATATATATATATATATATATATATATATATATATATATATATATATATATATATATATATATATATATATATATATATATATATATATATATATATATATATATATATATATATATATATATATATATATATATATATATATATATATATATATATATATATATATATATATATATATATATATATATATATATATATATATATATATATATATATATATATATATATATATATATATATATATATATATATATATGTAAGGTGATGTCTATATAGTAATTTGTACATAATATGCAACGCAGAATGAAATTGCACTTCCATGGATTATTTTTATTTTACCGGAAGTGGAAAGATTTCCATCTGATCACCTCTCCGTATGGCACACTTAACTTGAGGCCAATAAATCCTCCATTCAAGGCCGTATCAAGGGGAGCTAGGAGATTTGAACCCACTTCCCCTGAAATGTTTGCCCGACTCGTAAATTCGTAACAAAATGAATATAAACAAAATTTGATGCGTTTTTTTAAGTTTTTTCTTAACCCCACCCTCACCCCGAAAGAACCCTTGTGTAGCCATCTGAACTTTTCTCTCATTATAGCCCTAGAAAGCGGGATTGAACCATATTATTTGTACAACTTATTGTTTTAGATAAGGCCCTTCACTCTAGAAACCAGTCCGTCAGTCCGTCCGTCAGGCTATTTCAGTGAAAAATATATAGCAAATCCTCTTTCGTTTTTCGGTACCCCCACGCTTCATAAGCATGCTTAACCACTGTCATCATAGTAGCGTTCAACATTCTAATATTAGTTCGCAGACTTATTTTCCTATTCTTCTAATCTTTTTCCAAATGTGAAAAAGTACCCTGGGCCTTGGCTTAGTTAGCTATTCCTCTTTTAACATCTTCAGTGCACCCATCGTCTTTACTGATAACACTACCTAGCTAAATTAAGCTGTCCCCTTGATTGATCTCCTCGTTACTCATAATCAGCTTTTCATCTTCACTTATTCTACGTCATAGTGACTTAGTCTTCTTAACATTAATTTCCAAACCCATTCTAGCACCCTGAACTTGCAAGACCTCTAAAATTTAATTCATTTTGCCGGTACTTTCATCTAAGATGCTTAAATCATCATCATAATTTAAGTTTAGGACAGTTTCACTTCCCAGTGTGATTCCGCTTTCTACCATTGCCTTTGATTTGCTCTCGAAGGTAAAATACATCAAAATGATCCGTTAAATAGGGGATAGAGTGAAACCCTGTTTAAATCTTGCCTGTATACGAAATTAGCTGGCAGCAATGTTATTCTTGCACATAGCACTATTCACAATAATCTATTGATATGTTACAGCATACAAGGGTAAGACCTGTGCTAAAGCTTTTCTATCAGCTGAATCAAACGCTTACTCATAATCTATTAAACTGAAAACTAAAGGCATTTCGTAACACAGGCACTTGACAATTATTAATCTAGGAGTGAATTGTTGATCAACGTATCCTCTCGCCTTCATAAATTACACTGTTCTTCTCTTATAACTTTATATACACCGTCTCTTGAAGTTGTCCAAAGGCTCACCTACCTGGGCTCCACAATTTCCTCAGAATGATGGCTTCTCCTCGAACTGCAAGGAAGGATATACAAAGCGTCTTCTGTCATGGGTAGGCTTCACCTTTGGCGAAAATCAAACATCAGTCGTTCAACTATACTGCGGGTTTTCAACACCCTCGTCAATTCTGTAATGCTTTACGGAGCTGAGACAATGGCATGCACCAACCGCAACACTATAGGCCATCAATGTATTCCAGACGAAGAGCCTGAGAAAAATCGACGGTCTAAGGTGGTTTGATTTTTAAAGCAGTGAGAAGCTGCTGCATCTCAACAAGCAGTCTCGGTATTCTACCCAAGCAGCCGAGCGTACTTTACGATGATTTTGACACCTACTTCGAATGCACCGGCACTTACCTGCAAAGACGATCTTTGAATTTTACCCTATGAAAGCTCATTGGAGGTGACCCCGCGGCCGACCAAAGAAACGATGGTCCGACAACCTGTCCGAATTCCTGAAGGTGGCAAAAGTCATACCGAGCGAAGCGCAAACGCTCGTACTGAAACGAAGCGGATGGAGGAGGCAGACGTCACTCTTTACGCCGAGCAGCGCCCGGCAGGAGACCTTAGTGAAGTAAATAAGTCAAAGTCAAGCCTCTAAGTCTAAAAAGTATCATTTTACTAAGTAATTTTCTTTCTTCAGAAACGAGGCTAATTCCTCCATAGTTACCACAATCACTCTTGTCACCTTTCTTATAGAGGACTTTAATTAGAGTTTCCCTATATCGCTAGATACTTGCCCCTTTTCAGAAATCACATTTATAATCTTCAGTAGCGTATCTCTCTCTATATTTAAAAAAAAGTCATTTACCACACTATTAGCACCAGCGCCCCTAACCAATTATTTTACCAACTCGAATAAAAAGAATTCAATATTTACCGAAAACATAAATAAAATACATTGACAAATAAACTTCAAGTGTGAAAACTTGCAGACGTGACATGTTATCGTGTTAAAATAGAATATATTGTTAAATTAAAGTATTTGCATTTTAAAAAATGCCTCCTTATCTCCAATAAAAACACAAAAATTTATGACTCAGGAATAAAAAGGCCCTTTCTAGCCTTTTCTGTGTAACAAGTCACGTTCATTTAGACTTTCTGTCACCTATTTATTTTGAATGAAGATGGCGATAACAAACAAATCAAACAGCTCTCAGAATGATGCTATAGTGATTTTCAAAATAACGTTTCACTTTATTTTTATAGCAGGGTTTTTGTCATTTTTTCATTTATTTTAAGTGATGATTCTGATAAGAAGACTACAGGACCTATCGTTTGAACATTTCAACTTTGAAATTCATACATTATTTTTTAAACTAATGCTAGGTGTTCTAGGTTTTTTTAATTTTTGTGATTAGATTTTATACATCTAATAAATGCAACAAAGCTATGTATGCAATAATGCGATAAGTAAAATGATCTAAAAAGATAACTTTAATAAATGCAAGAAAAAGGTTGAGAAAAATAAATAAAGAATGATAAAATGCTGAGCACTATGAGCATGGTTAATGACAAAAAGAAAGTACCTAGTGACTATAGAAAAACTATTCTAGCCACTTTTTAAGTATCAAACCCCTTTATATGAAAAGTAAAAAGCAGGGGCGCCAATTCGAGAACATGTAAGGGAAGGAGTACAGGTTTGTTTGATTTTTATGAAGATAAACAAAATATTTTCAAAGTCTAAGGGGGCTTGGTTTCCTTCGAATTTTTAAACGAAAAACAAAAAGAAGATTCTTATAATCTAGAGGGAGAGATTCAGAGTGCAAAATAGGTTTGAAAAATTATGTTTAGAAGATTAAGTTGCTTGGACTAGGACCAATGGAGGGCAAAGAGGTCATGTTGGTAAACGAGAAAAACAATCCTTTGGATCCCCTCACTTACGTAAGAAGTATTGTTAGTAAAAATGGTTGGTGCAGTGAAGACATAAAAAGTAGAATAGCCAAGGCGAAGGATGATTTATCACAATTGAAAAAAGTTTTGAAGAATAGGAAAATAAGTCTTGAAACTGCAATAGAATATTGGAAACCAAAACATTTGCAATGGCCAGGAATGGCTCTGAAATATAGGTACTTTGAGAGGTTGGAGAAGATATAAAATGTTTTCTAGAGGAATCTTCTAAGAGTAGTTTAGATAATCATTCGACTAACCATGGCTGCGGTTTTGATGGCCGTTTTGCTTAAAATCTGTTTTTGATGGCCAGCAAGTTCAACGTTGCGCATATTTCCGTTTTTGTTCGAGTAAAACTCTGAACGGCACCCAGCGATGTCAAACGTCTACGGGGAAAAGCAATAGAACGTCGAACTTTGATTAGACGAATCTTGGGTAAATATATACCAAATCATATTATTGAGTTAGGAATAAAGTGAATACACCATTCGATGCCTTTTTTTTATGCTGATTACAAACATAATAATCATTTCCATCGGAAATGAATTTCAGCCCCATCTCTATATATGCCAATTCAGGGTATATATTTCCACATTAGGGGGGGGGCAAATTTTGTTTCTTATGTAAATGGGAGGTAAGTTTAAACTTTACCCCCACCCCTCTTAATGTAGAAATATATACCCTGACTTGGCATATATAGGGGGTGGAGGCTGAAATTCATTTCTGATAGAAATTATTATTATATTTGTAATCAGCATAAAAAAGGCATCGAATGGTGTATTCACTTTATTCCTAACTCAATAATAGGATTTGGTATATATTTACCGAATCTTGGAAGCTCACCTTGGAATCATCCTGGATAGAATTTAGACAAAAAAAATGGATAAGTATGAGCTAGAATTCTTACACTATAAAAATGATTCTTTCAAGTAAATTAATAAAAAAAACTTTCCGAAAAATAAGTTTTTCAAAGAAAAGTAAAGGCCATTTTAAACTTAAGCTCAGGAGATATAAATACCTTTTAAAAATTCAAACTCAAAACGACCAGATTTTACTATTAATGAATAAATGAAACTCAAAACGAACAGAAATTAAATAAACAATCATAGCAAAAAAACATACAACAAGTAATGATATAAATGAATAAATATATCTTAAAGCGCGTAATGCTTGGATTTAATATGAAAATCAAGCTTAAAACGAAAAAAAAAGTTTGCTATTAAAGTATAAATGAAACTTGAAACGAACAGAAATTAAATAAACAATCAATGGGAACAAACATACAATATATATTAATTTAAATGAATAAATAAATCTTAAAACAAGTAAGACTGAAATTGAATATGCAAATCAAGGTTGAATCAAATAAAAATCACTACAAACAAGAGTTTGGGCATTGCCTCACTGCAGAAGCCTAAAACCTACTGCGTCATTGGCGCCTTACTGAAAACTATATGAGTCTTGAACAGTCTTGGAAAGTATAAACAAAATCAAATTGAATATTAGATTGATATTAATTGTTGAAGGATCCATCAGTTGAATATTTTTTTTTCACTGTAATTTTTCTTTTCATTTTCAATGCTGTAAGAACTGGAAAAGAATTAATTTGTAATATGAGAGAAATTCATTTTCAGTGAAGCGCTAATGACGCAGAAGGCTTTAGGTTTTTGCAGTTAAAGAAGGGGGCAGTATCCAAATTTTGTTTGTAGTGAAACTATATTTGTCTTGACCAATCTTGAAAAGAACTGATAAATTAAACTGAATATCTGATGTATAATGATATTAATTGCTAAAACCTCATCAGTTCAAAATTTTACTGTAATTTTAATGTTTATTTTCAATATTAAGTGCAAAAAAAACAATTGTAATATAATTCGTTTTCAGTAAAGCGCCAATGACGCAGTAGGTCTTAGGCTTCTGCAGTGAGACGATACCCAAACTCTTGTTTGTAGTTATTTTTATTTTATTCAAACTGGATTCGCATATTCAATTTAAGTTTCACTCGTTTTAATATTTATTTATTCATTTACATTAATATATATTGTATGTTTGTTCGCATTGATTGTTTGTTTAATTTCTGTTCGTTTTAAGTTTCATTTATACTTTAATAGCAAACTATTTTTTCGTTTTAAGCTTGATTTTTCATATTCAATCTAAGCATTACTTGCTTTAAGATATATTTATTCATTTATATTATTACTTGTTGTATGTTTTTTGTATGATTGTTTATTTAATTTCTGTTCGTTTTGGGTTTCATTTATTCTTAAATAATAATTTCTGGTCGTTTTGAGTTTGAATTTTAACAGGTATTCATATCTCCTGAGCTTAAGTTTAAAATGGCCTTGACTTTTCTTTATAAAACTTATTTTTCGGAAAGTTTTTTTTTAATCCATTTTTGTTCGTTTTTGATTGCAAAAAGTTTCATGTTTTTATTGCATTGGGGGGGGGGTTGCTTACTGTCTGATTATTCTTGACTTTAAAAATCGGATCTAGAACTTTCAATTTATAAATCGAATGAGGCTTTTTTCAAAGTCGATACGATTACCTCTTTGATAAAAACCTTATATATGAACAATAGACAGCTTGCATAGCTTGTGGACAGCGATTGGCAACAATGAATGGATTGAAAAAATAGCTCCAATAAGGGTGTTTTGACCATTTCACTTGCTGACACAAAGGGATCACGACTGCTTGGAATTGACCTTAATAGCATTTTGTGTGCCAAAGCAATTTTGCATCTATCACAGATTATGTATTTTAACCTTATAATTGGATAATTATAATAGTTTTATTTTGTGTTCTTCCCATACAAAACTTTACCTTATTAAAGTCTTTGGGGTGGGGGTGGCATAGTTGGCAGAAAGAAGAAAACTTTAACGTAGACAGTAGGAAAGGGGGAGGGTAAGGTCGGAGACTCATCCAATACGGGGCGGAACTTCGCTTATCTCTTCTGTTCCCGATTTAGGAGATCAGACAGACTCATTGGGATGTAGAATGTTGGACCATTTGAGTTGTGGAAGACGTTAAAATACTCAAAAATACTTTATATTTTCAGTTATTGCAGGATTGATTTCATAGATTATGGAATGGTGACCCCCTAACCCATCATTTGGGCGAACCTCAACTCATAATATGCAATTTTGATTAATTGTTCCGTGTTATGTGCATATATTATTCTAGTTATACTTTTATCGCATTGCGTTCATTTTTAAGGCTTGAGATAAAAACAGAAACCTTAGCGGAGACAGTGGTGGGGGGAAGTCTCCCCCCTCACATGCATAATTGAGCATTCACAGAGAAATTAATACAAATGAAATTAATCTGTCTTTTGAAAATGTCTTTTTTCAATAGAGACGAACAAAATCGTCTGAAGGAACATGAAGTGCTATCTCTGACATTTCCATTGATTCTTTATTCCCGTTACTTTCAGATGTAAAATTTAGAATATTATGGAATGGGTTTAGTCCTCCCCTCCCTGAATAATTCACATTTGGAAAACCCACCCCTGGGAAATTCCTCCCCCTCAAAGAACATTTTCTTTTCCTGCTGATAAATCCCCCGTGTTAATTTCCCAGCCGTGGAATATGCTCCCCCAAAACATATTCTCCTCAGATAATTTCGGATATTCATAAAAATGGAAGCTGAAATTTCTACTCAACTTTTTAGGTCAGAAGCAATGCTATAGCGTTACTTAAGTAAAGAGCCATAAGGGTTCAATGAATTAATACTGATTTATTTTTCCGGGGGCACTTTATGTGGAAGAGGTGGTCGCATAAACTTTGGAACGGGGTTCATTGAATTACAAATTAGAATTTATAGTGCCCTTACACCAGGGGCAGATCCAGGATTTTTTTGGGGGGGGCCAAAATAGGTTGAGCCGATAAACTTGCGTTAAGAGCCTGTTTAATTAACGCAAAATTGCGTTAATTAAGTAAGTTACATTACTTTAGACTACGTTAGGGGGAGGTGCCCTCCTCGCCCCTCCTCTGGATCCGCCACTGCCTTACACTCTCTGTTTATTTCCTTGCTAGGGAGGAGAGCAGATGCCTAAAAGGTGTGTTTTAATACCAAATCTTTCCAACTCTCATTGGCCTTTCAGGTATAAACAGAATTAGTTCAAAAAGAAGGGTGGGGGAAAAGGGCGTGGGGAGTTATTTGCCCTTCGATCGATTTTGACTCGTAAGAACTGGACTAGAACTTCCAATTTCCAATCAAATGAGCCCTTTCTAAGTTTATACGAGAGTCCCTTCCTGCCCCTTGGCCCTGGGGGGTTTTGTCGACGCCAGAGTTTTGTTACTTAACCTTTCAACTATTTTTAACAAAATTTTTATCTGATGCATTTAGGGCGTGGAGGAGGGGGGATGGTTCCCCTCCAATCTGTTTTGATTCTTAAAAAGTGAACAAGAACTTTCAATTTCCAATCAGATGAGCCCTCTCTAAAGTTTATACGAGTAGCCCTTCCATAAAAAAATAATATGAAGGACTCGGAAAATCCTTAAATTACTACCCTTGCCCTGAGGGCTGTGGGAGAGTTGCCATCCTCAAAGACCTAACTTCCAGACCTTAAAACTACGTTTAATGAAATGGCTGTCTCAAAATTTTTATTGGATGTGTTTGGGGAAAAGGTGGGCGTGAGAGGGGGGTTAGTTGCCCTCAAATCACTTTTGACTATTAAAAAGGGCACTAGCCCTTTGAATTTCCAATCGAATGATTCTTTTTTGAAGTTTCTACGACACCGCCTTCTGTAAAAACCTTATATACCCCCAGGGTATAACTTAAAACCCTTGCCTTGAGGGTTGTGGGGGAGTGTCCTCCTCAAAAACATATTTTCTATCTGACAATAAACTACACTGAACAAAATGTCTATCTAAAAATTTCGTATTGGATGTGTTTGGGGGAATGTTGGGCGTGGGGGGGGGCTAGTTGCCCTCCAATCACTTTGACTATTAAAAAGGGCACTAGCCCTTTGAATTTTCAATCGAATGAGCCTTTTTTGAAGTGTCTACGACAACGCCTTCTACGAAAACCTTATATGCCCCTAGGGCATAACTTAAAACGCTTGCCCTAAGGGTTGTGGGGGAGTGTCCTCCTCAAAAACATATTTTCTATCTGAAAATCAACTACGCTGAACAAAATGGCTATCTCAAAATTTTCATTGGATGTGTTTGGGGGAATGATGGGCGTGGTTGGGGGGCTAGTTGCCCTCCAATCATAGTCGACTATTAAAAAGGGCACTAGCTTTTTGAATTTCAAACCGAATGAGCTTCTTTTGAAGTTTCTACGACAACGCCTTCTACAAAAACCTTATATGCCCCCAGGGCATAACTTAAAACCCTTGCCCTGAGTGTTATGGGGAATTGTCCTCCTCAAAAACATATTTTCTATCTGGTGATCAACTACGCTGAACAAAATGGCTATCTCAAAATTTTGATGGGATGTGTTGGGGGGAATGATGGGCGTGGGGGGGCTAGTTGCCCTTCAATCACTTTCGACTATTAAAAAGAGGACTAGCCCTTTGAATTTCCAATCGAATGAGCCTTTTTTGAAGTTTCTACGACAAAGCCTTCTATAAAAGCCTTATATGCCCCCAGGGAATAACTTAAAACCCTTGCCCTGAGGGCTGTGGGGGATTGTCCTCCTCAAAAACATGTTTTCTATCTGAAAATCAACTACGCTGAACTAAATGGCTATCTCAAAATTTTGATTGGATGGGTTTGGGGGATTGATGGGGGTGGGGGGGGGCTAGTTGCCCTCCAATCACTTTCGACGATTAAAAAGGGCACTATCCCTTTGAATTTCCCATCGAATGAGCCTTTTTGAAGTTTCTACGACAAGGCCTTCTATAAAAACCTTATATGCCCCCAGGGCATATCTTAAAACCCTTGCTCTGAAGGTTGTGGGGGAGTGTCCTCCTCAAAAACTTATTTTCTATCTGGAAATCAACTACGCTGAACAAAATGGTTATGTCAAAATTTTGATTGTATGTGTTTGGGGAAAGGCTGGGCGGGGGGGGGGGCCTAGTTGCACGCCAATCACTTTCGACTATTAAAAAGGGCACTAGCCCTTTAATTTCCAATCAAATGAGCCTTTTTTGAAGTTTCTACGACAACTATCCCTTTAAATTTCCAATCGAATGAGCCTTTCTTGAAGTTTCTACGACAACGCCTTCTATAAAAACCTTATATGCCCCCAGGGCATAACTTAAAACCCTTGCCCTGAGGGTTGTGGGGGATTGTCCTCCTCAAAAACATATTATCTGTCAGAATATCTACTACGCTGAACAAAATGGGTATTTCAAAAATTTTTATTGGTTTCGGGTAGAGAATTGATGGGTGTGGTGGGGGCTAGTTTCCCTCCAATAACGTTCGACTCTTATAAAGGGCAATAGCCCTTTGAATTTCCAATCGAATGAGCCTTTTTAAGTTTCTACGACAAGGCCTTCTATAAAAACCTTATATGCCCCCAGGGCATATCTTAAAACTCTTGCCCTGAGGGTTTTGGGGGAGATTCCTCCACAAAAACTTATTTTCTATCTGGAAATCAACTACGCTGAACAAAATGGCTATCTCAAAATTTTGATTGGATGTGTTTGGGGAAATGATGGGCCTGGGGGGCCTAGTTGCACTCCAATCATTTTCGACTATTAAAAAGGGCACTATCCCTTTGAATTTCCAATCGAATGAGCCTTTTTTGAAGTTTCTACGACAACTATCCCTTTAAATTTCCAATCGAATGAGCCTTTCTTGAAGTTTCTACGACAACGCCTTCTATAAAAACCTTATATGCCCCCAGGGAATAACTTAAAACCCTTGCCCTGAGGCTTTTGGGGGATTGTCCTCCTTAAAAACATATTTTCTATATGGAAATCAACTCCGCTGAACAAAATGGCTATCTTAAAATTTTGATTGGATGTGTTTGGGGAATGATGGGCGTGGGGGGGGGCTAGTTACCCTCCAATCACTTTCGACTATTAAAAAGGGCACTATCCCTTTGAATTTCCTATCGAATAATCCTGTTTTGAAGTTTCTACGACAACGACTCCTATAAAAACCTTATATGCCCCCAGGGCATAACTTAAAACCCTTGCCCTGAGGGTTGTGGGGGAGTGTCCTCCTCAAAAATATGTTTTCTATCTGGAAATCAACGACGCTGAACAAAAAGGCTATCTCAAAATTTTGATTGGATGTGTTTGAGGGTATGATAGACTTGGGTGGGGGCTAGTTGCCCTCCATTCATTTTCAACTAATAAAAGGGCCCTAGTCCTTTAATTTTCCATCCACGTAACCTTTTTTGGAAGTTTCTACGTAAAAGACTTCTTTAAAAACCTTGTATGCTCTACGGTCAAAACTGAAAACACGTGACCTGAAGGGGCTGGGGGACTGCCCACCTCAAAAACATATTTTCTATCTGTAAATTAACTACGCTGAACAAATTAGCTAGCTAAAAATTGTTTTGGGATGGGTTTGGTGAACTACGGGGCGTGGGGGGGGGGCTATTTTCACACCAATCAAGATTGAACATGAAAATCGGCAGTAGCCCTTTAATGTCCAATCGAATGAGCATGTTTTGAAGTTTCTACGACAACGCTTTCTATAAAAACCTTATATGCCCCCAGGGCATAACTTAAAACCCTTGCCCTGAGGGTTGTGGGGGAGTTTCCTCCTCAAAAATATATGTTTTATCTGGAAATCAACTACGCTGAACAAAATGGCTAGCTCAAAATTTTGATTGGACGTGTTTGGGGGAATGATGGGCGTGGGGGGGGGGGGGGCTAGTTGCCCTCCAATCACTTTCGATGTGATTTATTGGACAAGTTTTTTTTTGTTTAAAAAATAGAGTTGTGAGAAAGTGAAACTTTACCGTAAAGAGCTAGGCGTTGAGGAGGGGACAGCCCCTTTCAAATACGAATAATTTCTGTTCGTTTTAAGTTTTAACGTCGCTCCTTACTTTTAGTTAAATAAACTTTTTTTTATTTAATTTTTGAACGTTTTCGAATTAATGCAGGTTTTGATTTTGGCTCACCTTACATTAATAATTGAAACAAAATTTGCATATTAATTTTACTTTTATTTGGTTATTTGGCTTTCTCGAATGTTGTTTAATTTTATTTACGAACGTTTTTACGAGTAATAAATATACGTAACTTACGAATTAACTTACGTAACGAACTTCTATATTCATATTTTTTTTAATACGTATATTAGGGGTTCGCCCCCTAGTCAACACCTCTTTCTTTACGCTAAAGTTAGAATTTTTTTTCCAATTCTTTAAAAATGACCTATTAATCACAAAGGCCGTTAATTAGAATAAATAGCTCTTATGAAAGTACTAAAAAATCTTTGGCTTAAAGAGCGAGGTATTGACTGGGGGGTGAACCCAATCATATACGTAATATTTTCTGTTCGTTTTAAGTTTTGATGTTGCTCCTTACTTTCAGTTGAAAAACATTTTTATTGTTGAATTTTTTTTTATTCTGATCTTTTTTTTAAATAATACTGGGAAATCTGGCGCCCCCTTCATAGTGTTGTCCCTTCCCACATGAAAACTTCCTGAATGTAAAGATCCTCCCACATAATCCCTGACCCCCCCCCCCTACTACCAGAAAAAAACCCTGAAGACGTCTGTATACTTCCCAATAACCAATACTATATGTTAACATTGGGTAAAGTTCATAACTTTCAACCCTCCTCCCGGGGACTTTGGTTGATTAAGTCACCCTGAAACACATAGTTATCATATTTTCAACCATGTTGGACAAAATGGCTATCTCAAAATTTTGATCGGGTGACTTTGGAAAAAAAATGAGCGTGGGAGGGGGCCTACTTGCCTTCCATTTATTTTTGATCACTTAAAAAAGGCACTAAACTTTTACTTTACGTTCCAGTGAACCCTCCCACGATATTCTAGGACCACTGGGTCGACACTATAACCCCTGAGGATAAAAACAAAAAACGAAAAAACACGCATCCGTGATCTTTCTTCTGGCAAAAAATACAAAATTCCACATTTTTCCAGATAGGAGCTTGAAACCTGTACAGTAGAGGGTCTCTGATACGCTGAATCTGATGGTGGGATTTTCATTAAGGTTCTATAACTTTTAGAGGGTCTTTCCCCCAATTTTGGAAGATCAGGCAACTTTTCTCGGACGCTAAAGTTTTGGTCAGTAGGACTACACTTGATGACACTTATATATTTGAAATCAGCATAAAAATCTGATTCTTTTGATGTATCTATTGGTATCAAAATCCTGTTGTTTAGAGTTTCGCTCGTTACGCTCGCTCGTTACCATGAACTGTTTCATACGCTCGTTACCACGAACTGTTTCATACGCTAGTTACCACGAACTGTTTAATTATGGAAAGCATTGCAATATTTTGGGAATGGCTTGGAAGGAGGAGAGGGCAAAGGGACATAAAATTTGGCTTTGAATGGTTAGGGGTATAAAATGTTTTGTTTCTAACTCGCCAAAGCATTTTGCACTGCAATCTCTTACGGAACCTAGAATCTATTCACAGTTAAGTAGCGATATAAAACAAACGATACTATGCGTTGTCAGGTTATCAAAATAGTAAACCTTTAGTTTCTCTAGAATGATTATGGGGATGAAACTTGAAACTTTTAGGTAGTGTTGGTAGCAAGAAGGTAAGAGGGGCGAAGGGACTTAAAATGGTATGTTAAGGGGGGGGCAAATATACTGTGTCTCCGATCAGTTTAAGCAGTTTTGTAATATAATCTTCTATTCAGAATCTATTCACGATTGAGCACGAGCTAAGCCAAAATACACTGCCAGGTGTTGTCATTTTATTTAAATAACCTATCAACAATTCCTTGTATCAACAAATCCAATTCCCCTAATTTTTTTTTTTTGCACTATATAAGCCCCAATGACACTTTGTCCATTCAAATTATAAAAATGATGTGTCTGCAATATCTCTGAAATTTCTTGGGGGAATCAAGCCAAAACTTTCATGGTTTTTTTTTCGGGGAGTGAGGGGTATGTGGAAGTCCAATTTCGGCTTGAGGGTAGAGGGGGGATAAAATTTTTTCTCTAATCTGTCAAAAATTCCTGGTGGAGTGGAATCTATTCACGGGGAAGTAACGATTTAAATCAAAAGAAACTATTTGTACTTAGATGCTTGTGTTTACACAGGTTATCAAGATATTACATTTTCAATACCTCGATAACAGTTTGGGGGTTGGAGTTGAAACCTTTGGATAATTTTTTTTTCTGAGTTTAGGGATGGTAATTCAAATTAGGTACTGGGGAGGGAATAGAAATATTCTTTTTCCCCTACACCTAAATATTTTTGAACTATAAGCCGCTATGAAACTTCACGTAAAGAGCGCAAAAGGACTTGGGATTTTGACTTAAGTGAAAGGCGTAGAGAATGGAGCTAAAAATGTCTGGCTTTCGATGCATGTAAACGTTGTTACAAATGGGTCTTAGAATTTGTTCACAGTTAAGTAGCAAGGCAAATCAAAAGCCACTACATGTTGCCTGGTTATGAACACAGCGGTTTTGCAATATCTCGGTAACGGCTTGGGGAACCGGCAGGTGGAAGTTAAAATTTGGCTTTGCGAGGAGGCAGAGAATGGGGAGGGGTGGAAATATTTTTAAATCCAATCTGTTCTTAATTTTCGGCAGCCCTTGTTAGACTAGAATTATTTTCAATAAAGTAACAATGTAAATTGAAAGACATTATTTTTGCCTAGTTTTTGGATGCAATAATCTGCATTATATTAAAAATGTCTTAACGAATAAAGTTGAGACTTTGAGCACTAGGAGAGAGGGGGGGATGTGTGTCTCTTACTTGCCTAAACGCTTAAACAGTAATATTCCCTGCTGAATTGTGGAGTACTGGAAAGAAGTGAGTTGAATCAAAAGACAGTATACATACCCAGGATATCAAAATAACGTATCAGTAATATCATAGGAACCGCTTGGAGGATCGATTTGAACCTTTACAGTAGTGTTGAGGGGTAAAGTAGACCTTGAATTTTGACTCGGAAGGGGGGAACTGATATAGATAAAGAAAAACGCTATATGTATCTAGTTAATCAAAATATCATATTTACAATGTCTCGGGGACAGTTCGGGCGGGGGGGGGGAGAAGGGTGAAGGTGTGGAAAGGGGAAATCAAATTTCATATTTAGGAAAAAGGATAAGTGACAAAAATCTTTTTGTCTTCAATCGACCTAAATTTTGATGTACTTTGAGTCCTTCTGGAAACTATTCACAGTGGAGTAACCAGGTAAATCAGAAGATGCCATATGTACCTAGGCTATAAAATTGCATAGTTGCAATATGTCGAGAACGACTTGGGTGACCGAGATGAAACTTTCAACAAGTGTTTGGGGACAGGATTTCACCATCACATTTAACTTGAGGTAGGAGTTGCTTGTTAAAAAAAAACTCCATCCTCATCCACCTCGAAGTTTATAGTAAAATATTACTGAAACTTTTTTGCACAAAACTACGGCTGATACTCGTCCATCATTCGGAAAACACCAAGAATTTGGATCTGCAAGATCACACAATACGGTTTACAGCTATCTGTATTCGGAGACAATTAGCTTAGGCTCAGTTGAAATCTACGTTGTAGGTATATTTTATTAAATATTTAATGTATAGTGTTGGTATTTTGGTTAGGTTACATCTTGAATGCAGCTCCGCTGTACTTACCCCCCCCCCCCTAATGTGCAAATATATAGCCCAAATTATATATGTCCTATCTATCTACCAAGCCCCTCAGTTGTTTCAACCCTTGTACCTGTAAATTGAATCAACTTGGGTGTTTTCTGAATTGAATTTTTTCTGAAACAAGTACCAAAATAACTTTACACTTGTTCATACATACATACAATATTTACACTACATAAATCTACACATATTTACACATGTAATAAACTTACACATATTCCTAGAGCTAACCCACAATAAAATTATCTCAATAGAAAAAAAAAAAAAAACAGACAGAAATCAGCTTAAAAACTCATTTCCAAACAACATAGTTTTCCAAAGAAAAATAAAGAGCCATACAATGTAATACAAGCCATATATAATACACTTCATAGTATATAATATATATTATATTTTTCAATATCTCTTAGAGATAATTTTACAACTTTTCAATTTTTTGTTTTCACTAAAAACACATAAAAAAATATTTTTCGATAAGAATACCAAGCACAGTATTTTTCAAAATCCAGGGGGGGGGGAATGACTTAACCCCAATTGATGTACCTGATTGGAGTGCAGTAAATTTGTGTCCATAATTATTTTTAAGACATTTCAAATGTGTAGAAAATCAGTTTTTCAATCATTTATTGATATTAAATTCAAAGATTGCTTCAACAATCTTGAAAGATTGCTTGAAAAATCATCAATATTTATTTAAAAGGTTTTATTTGGGTGACATTTTCTATTTAACAAAATAAAATAAAAAGGAATAGTTTTAACAAAAAAATATCATATTTAACAAGTAATATTTTTGAAAGTCAAAAATATAATTATTTTATAAATTTTCTTTATTTTTCCTTTAATTTTGATTACTTTCGTGATTTTTCTCTTTTCTTTGTTAAAGTTTCGACAGATTAAAATAACGCTGTTCAAAATACAGGTCGATTTCAGTAAAGGACAAATGACCACTAAGCCTTTTAGAGGGTTTGGGAGAAGGGAGGAGGAGAGCGCCACTCATATTTGGTAATTCTTATTCGGAAACCCCGATGGCCTTACGTCAGTATTTTGTTGTTGCGTTGGCGTTGATATTATAACCAATTAAAACACTGCTCGAAATAAATATCGTTTTCAGTACAGCGCGAAATGATGCTCTGGCCATTGAAAGGATTAGGGCCTGCTCTTATTTGTCGCAGTTTCTGTTGGTTTTAAGTTTGGCATACTTCCAACAGTACTTCTTTTAGGAGGAAAAAAGAGATGAAGAGCCAAAGATTACCAAACGGTATGAAGATAAACGCTATCGAAAAAAAAACAACATATTTTTACATCATTGTCTGGGAGAAATTGCCTACGGATTGTTCTGGGTACCCGGCTGACTGATGGTTCGTTTACACATTGCGGAAATCCATGCGGAAATCAATCCGTATCTGTTCGAACTATGGCTAAAATAACGCTGCGTTTTAACGCAAAGATTTCAAATTATTGCAACAGCATGACCTATGTTCTTACCCTATTCTGAAAGCTGTTGAACAATAGAGAGCCAAATGACACCGTTTTTGTTAGTTTTTTTATAGCCTGGGTGCGCAGGATCATAGAAGCTGGGTGTAGCCTTGAACCAAAGTTATAACATCGTGTAGTTTTTGATAGTTCATACTCATGATTTTATTCATTTAAAAACCTTGCCAAGATCTTGTCCTGATTTGACCAAAACATTGTGGAAAACTAGAGATTTTTTCTAGCACGAAAACGGACGGAATTTCCGCACGGATTGCTAAATCCGCATGAATTTCCGCAATGTGTAAACGAACCATGAAAGTATTTCAAACAGTAGGCTGTACGAAAAGTGTGGTTAAATCCCGCTTTCTAAGGCTGAAATGAAAGAAAGGTTGAAATGGTTAGGGCACGTTCTGCAGGTGTAGGATGACAGATTGCCGAAGATTCTTATTTTCGGCCAACCGTCTAGGGCTATACAGAAAGCATGTCCTCTGCGCTTGGGGTGGGGGAAGTCATAAAGAAAGATATATGGGAAAGGGGAGTTTCCTGGGAAGGGTAAAGAAGGAGGCTTTGAGTAGATTGTGGTGGAGGAGGGGCGTCCGTAGCTGTGTTGGCCTCAGGCGGCTTGGTGCTGCTGTTAGTTGTTAGTAGTAGTAGTAGTATTGTTTGGGAATTGTTCCTGACTCAGACTAGGGTCGTATCCAGGATTTTAATACGGGAGGGGGGGGGAGGTGTTTCTTCTGGGGGCGGGAGAGTTTACCCAACAACTTTAAAACACGTATCAAAAATTTGTTTATATCCAATTTTGTTACGTTTTTAAGAGTTGGACAAAGATTTTGTTTTGCCGATTTTATACGCCACTGCCTGGGAATTGGTCCTGGCTCAGACCAGTGCCGTATCCAGGACTTTTGTTCTGGGTAGGATGTTTTGGGAGGCGAGGGGTAGAGCAAAGAAGAACTTTTACAAACCCATCAGAAATTTGCATATATGCATTTTTTTTTTACGTTCTTAAGAGTCGGACAAAAGTTTTTTTGGTGCCATTTTTTTACGCCATTGTCTAGGAATTGTTCCTGGCTCGGACCAGGGTCTTATCCAAGATTTTTGTTCCGGGGGGTTTGTTGTTTCCGGGGAGGGAGGGTTCAAACAGTTTTTTTCAAAACACGTAAAAATTTGTTTATATGCATTTCTGTCGCGTTTTTACAAGTCGGACAAAGATTTTTTTTGTGTGGGGAGGGGGATTCAAATCACTAACCCTCCCTAGATATGGCCTTGTTTCGGATCACATTCTGTGATTTTGGAACTTTGAAAGTCCAAGGCTGTATTTTCTGAATGGAGGATATTTTACGAATTTTTCAAGAAAGGGTCCGATTAAGGTCTCAATCTTCCTCCCTGTGATAGTATCTCTGGTTTCTAGATGCCCATGGAAAAGCTAAATAATTTCTATTTAAATGTTGGTTGTTTTTTTTAACATATGCCCGCTTTCAATTTTTTTTTTTTTTTTTTAGCGGAGGGGATGGGTAACTTTCAGGGAATGGAAGACAGCTTGGGGAGGACTAATTTTATGTCACTTGTGGAAATTGTTTTCTTGAACTCAGGTTGGGTTTCAAATCAAATGTTGATGTTTTCAGAGAAAGAAACAATTTCAATTTATTTCCTTTTTGGAGGGAGAGGGGGGATTCATTTCACGAGCAAAGGTAGAGCATGTAGAAAACTCTCACAGGATAAAATTGTAAATATTCACAAAAAAAAAGGCTAAGACTGTCTTTAGAACTTAGGATCAAATGAGAATAGGACCAAAGACCCCACAGCCCTCCCCAAACGACATCCAAGTTCATAAACAAACTATGGAAAACGTGAATTACAGGAGAGTAAACATTTATCATACTCTTCAAAGTGAGGTGGCTTTTTCCTGAATTAGGAAGATTATTTCAGGGAGGGGGGCATGTTTTCAGGCTGCTTATGAGTTTTTTCTGCTTTTACAGAACCCAAAAAACGGATTAATATCACAAATTAAATTTAAACGGTTTAAGCAGACATACTTGTATACTTTTTTCGAAAAGAATAGGGGTAGATTCATCCGGACTTAGAGTGATTCAAAGTCCTTCTCACCGTTCTAAACTGATATCAACTATGTTATTAAACAACTATAAAAACGCGCGGCTTACAGTAAATCAGACCTTTTTCCTACTCACTGAAACGAGGGGGCTTCTTCTTCAGTCTCGGAGATTGTTCCTGGGGCTAGGGTTTTTATAGGCTGCTTACGAGTTCATACCTTTCTATGGGGCCCAAGAAAAAGTCTAGAAATATCAAATTAAATCTCAACATTTCTTAACACACATGCAATTTGCATTCTTCTGGGGAGATGGTCATCTGAGCACAGAGTGGGTTCAATGCCCGACTTGCATTCCCAAAGTGATATCCCTGTTCTTTAACAAACTATTAAAAAGCTGGGCTTATAAGAAAATAGACCTTTTTCATGCTGATTGAAACATGGTGGCTCCTTCTCGAATTAGGCAGATTGTTCCGTGGGGGGTACGGCGTCAGGTTGCTTATAGGTTTATACTAATTTTCCAAGTTGTTTGACAGAAAATCGGATTAATAATATGATAGCGAAATAGACAAAGTGGGACTTGACCGGAAGTATGTTTCAATGCCGAAATCTGAGTAAGTTCTTTTAATGGCTGAAGACACTCAATGGGATTAATAATTTAACTAAAAACCCCTATGGAAACAATCACTACACTATTTGAATTATTATTTGATATAATTTTTTTTCAGAACATAAGGGACACTATTATTTTAATAAATATAATCTGTACGTGGTCTTAGGGCTTGCTTTTGCTGTTGTTAATGAATTATGCGTACGGCCACATGAATTGGCCACAAGGCCACACAAATTTGCCACAGAGTGAATGAAGGCTAAAAACCGTATTAGTACAGCCACGTACGCAAGAATAAACTTATTATAATTAACTTATACTATTGATATTCCAGCGAGTTTTTTTTATCAAATCGTTCGTGGTAACGAACTGTAAGCAAGGAGTGACGCGGCTCAATAGTAACCGAAACTCTAAAACACAGATAATATCAATAGATATGTTAAAAGAATCGTCCTTATATTCTGAATCTAAATAGTTGAGGTCCATTAAGTTTAGTGTTACCTGTCAATGGCTACGAGCCCGAGAAAATTTGCCTGATTTTCCAAACAGGAGGGAAACACCCACTAAAAGCCAAAGAATTTTAAGGAAAATGACACCATCAGAGTCAACGTATCAGAAAACCCTACTGTCGGGGTTTTAAGCTCCTGTATGCAAAAATGTGGTACTCTGTATTTTTTGGCAGAAGAAAGGTGACGGATGCGTTTTTATTTTATTTTTCCAGGGGTAATCGTATGTAATCAGTCGTCTTAGAACATCGAGAGAGGGCTCGTCTGAACGGAAATTAAAATTTCTAGTGTCCTTTTTAAGTGACCAAAACGATTAGAGAGCAACTAGCCCCCCTCAAACGCCCCATTTTTTGCCAAAATCGTCCGATTAAAATTTTGAGATGACCATTTTGTTCAGCATAGTTGAAAGGTCTAAAAAACTGAGCCTTTGGAGATAACATGACCCCCACAGCCACTGGAGAAAAGTCTTTAAATTATGAAACTTGCCTGTTGTTTACGTATAGTACTTGTTATTGGGAAGTTTGCGTACATTTTAGGGTGAAGGGGGTGGTGAGTTTTCTGCTTCGGAGATCTTATACGAGAAAAAGTGTCCATGGGTAGGAAAGTGTCCAAGTGTGAGCTTTTCAGGGGAAATTTTACACTGGGGGAATTTTCTGTAAGAAATTATTTTTATTTGTCTAACGTTCTATTTGCCGACTCAATTTTACGTGTGGAGATGTTAAGGATAATTGTCAGGGATAAATTCTCATCGGGATTGAATTGCCTAGAAGATTTTCTATGGCGAGGGGAATTTTTCCGTGGAGGTGGAGCCGTATTCGAATGTTGTCCCAATTCTTTAATAATGAGTCCTGAAAGACATGGGTCGTTTGCTTATGATTGTTTTTAAATAATGCCGGAAAATTCGGCTTCCCCTCTATGGAAAATTTCTCCCCCCCAGAAAATTCCTCCATAGAATGTTCTTTCCAAATAAAACACCCCCCCCCCCCGAGAACATCACCATATGTAAAATTGAGTTGGCAAAGAGCAAGTAAGACAAGTAAAAATAATTTCGTATAAGAATTCTGATAAATTCCCTCCCCCCCCCCCTCCCCGAAAAATGTCTGTATACTTCCCAATAACAAATACTATACGTAAATAATGGGCAAACATCATGACTTACATACCATTCCCCAGGGACTGTGGGGGGGGGTGATTTTATACCCGAAGGCATAGTTAATGGGCTTTTTTAACTATGATGAACAAAATTGCTATCTCAAAAATTTAGGAAATTTTGATCAGTCTACTTTGAGGGAAAAAGGAGGATGGGAGGAGCTGTCAGCTGTCCTCCAATATTTTTGGTCATTTAAAAAGAGCACTATAACTTTTTATTTCCGTTCAAATGAGTCCCGATATTCTAAGACTATTGGTTCGATGTGATCACCCCTGGAAAAGAAAAAAACAAACACGCATCTGCATCCATCTGCAAAAATAAACATTTTTGCAGATGGGAGCTTGGAATTTCTACAACAGAGTTTTAGGATACACAGAATTTAATGGTGTGATTTTCATTAAGATTCCTTGACTTTGAAGGGGTGTTTTCCCTCTTTTTCAAAAATCAGGCAAATTTTCTCTGGCTCGTAGCGTTTGATGGGTAACCATAAATTTAATGAATCTTATATATTTGGAATCATCATAATAAGCGAAATTTTTGGTACATCTACTAATATCAAAATTATGTTTTTGAGAATTTCGGGTACTGTTGATCCGTGCCCCTCCTTACTTACAGTTCGTTGCCACGAACTGTTTGATATAAATCTTATTCTCTTATGTTTTATTTTGACTGCTTCTTTGTTTCAATAAATACATTTCGAGCTCATTTATTGACAAGGTCTGGATCATTGTTAAGAAAAAAGGTAAAAAAGACGTAAATACAACCAGATTTGATTCCAGTTGAGAAAACCTTGGTTTCTAAACTTTTGTTGACGTGGGTTAAAGACCTTAATTTTTTAATCATTTGTACATTTGTACCCTGTCTCTGACTAATTAGTCAGAGTTTACCCTGACTTCTTATTTATTTTAAAACTTTGTAATACTTCCAAGGCCGTAGCCAGAGGGGGGTTAGGGGGGGGGGGGTTTGAACCCCTCCGAAATTATTTTTTTTGACTCGTAAAAACTTAACAAAAATGGATATAAAAAAAAATTATGCGTTTTTTGAGTTTTTTGTGTAAACCCCCGTCCCCCCTTACCCAAAAAAAAAATCTTTGAGTAAAACCCCTCCGAAAACGACCTTGAATACTTCATATCCTTGAAGTGATTTAGGCAATGAAAATGATCCTTCCTTTGACAGACTGTTTTAGTCTTTGTGAATTCCAGGTGTTAGTTTCAAGTCAATCGCTCATTAAGCCTCCTTCTAATATCCTTTTTCAACATCAAGAAGAATGCTTTCAATTGAAATTTGATTGCATAAGGATCCCTCAGACCTTGAAGAGTAAAGCCACTAAAGTGTACTTCCACTTTTCCACAATGTCTTTGAGTATTAACGCCTTGAACCCTCTCAAGCAAGAATCATTAGAGATCCCTCTCGTGGAATTAGAATTGGTAAGTCACCCGGCCTTCTCTCAAAATGCCTCTTAAAGATGAAATCAGTCGATTTGCTATGAATAGGTGCCTGGAAACCATTGAAAGGGTGATATTAGGCGATTAGCTCTTATGAGTACAAATACCAACGTTTATTAGAAACGATTTATTAACACTTAGTTGCTGGATA
Organism: Artemia sp. Qi Xiang Cuo; assembly: GCF_049724085.1. Lineage (NCBI taxonomy): Eukaryota > Metazoa > Arthropoda > Branchiopoda > Anostraca > Artemiidae > Artemia > Artemia sp. Qi Xiang Cuo. Next base: position 53,447,043 of record NC_142809.1, on the reverse strand, counting down.
GAGCTACGAGATGAGGGGGTCGGTTATTCTTTAAAAAGTAATCTAGTAGAAATGCTGTAATTGGCTGGTTGCCAAGATGCTAAGCTTTCTAATTTTCCTCTTGAGAAATTTCAAGCATAAGAAATTCCAATTAAATAATTGTTTAGTCTGATATTCAGGAGATATTTGCAATAGCAACAGAGCATAAAAGTTAAGAAAACCGTTAAACCCTCTATAAAGACTTTGTGTTTAGTATGCAAGTGTGCAGGGTAGGAGACTTCATGCCATATCACCCACTGAAAGACTCCTGGAGAATATTATAAATTGTCATATAGTTTCTGATATTCTCCATATCATTTGTCAACCTTTTATTTTTTTAAAATTTGTTCCAGAATGTTAAGCGGTTTCCGGAACATATTTCAGTGTAAGTGCCTAGACCAAAGAGAATCCCATTGTTCAAAACCGAAACATTACTATAAAATAGTTCGTTATTTTTGGTTATTTTCGTCACTACCAAAGTTAATAGTTAAGGACAGTTAAGGGACAGTTTTGATCAATGGACCCTCCTCAAAATAGGAACCCTGAATCTATTCAACAGTGCTTTTGTGTTTACTAGTGAGTGTCAGGGGTAAACAGGGGTCCTCCAGTTCGTTTTTGAACCTTAATAAAACTGAGAAGAATATTTAACTTTCTTTATTGAAACGGTTAGTTATTTCATATTTTTATTCTATTTACATTAAAATAGGAATTTCCCAGTCATCTTTCAATTAAATTGCCGTTGTTACTAAATTGTAGATGTTACTAATTGTAATTAAATTGTAGATTGTAATTAAATATAATTGTAATTAAATTGTAGATGTTACTATTTTGTAAATTGTAGTTAAATTGTAATTGATTACAATTTAACGAGTAAATTGATTAAATTGTAATTATAATTAAATTGTATATGTTACTCTATTTCCCTCTCCCAACGTGGAGGCGTACTGAAAAACAAAATTACTGAAAAAACAACAACAAAAAAACAATAACCGTGGACTGTATGTTTAATTTACATATACTGATATTTACTCCTTAATTGTTGATAGTTTTTTTATTTAAATAAAGTGAAAACATTTAAAACATATTATGTTTTCAGTAAAGCGCAAATTATGTTTTGGTCTTGAGAAGGCATGGGGGTTATAAGCCTCAGTCATGTTAATTTTTGTTCGTTTTGAGTTTGTCTCGGCAATTTTTTGTAAATTCCGTTAGTTTTGAGTTTTATGCATTTATTGATAGTGATTTGTGGTAGTGTTACGCTTGGAAGATTATTTGAATTTATTTTTGCTCGTTTTTGGTTTAATGGAGCTTTCTACTTTTTTTTGAAAAACTTGTTTTGTTAAGAAAATTTTTAAAATTAATTTCAGTTCGTGTTTTATTGACATAGTCTTTTTCATAGAAGAAAAAGTATTTTATTTCTTTTCGCTTTTTTTCTATAAGAATCAACAGTTTGGGTTGCTGTTTGTATGTTGGAGAAACTTTTTCAACAATTTTTAATCCTGACACAAACAGTATTTTTCTCCTGAAGTTCACCTGAAAAATAAAATTTAATATCATTCCCAAAAGATTCTATCTTTGACAACCTCAATACGGGAAATCGAGAGGTCTAGTGCCCTTTTTAAGGGTCAAAAGTGATTGGTACTTCCCCTCAGCCATCAGGGCAAGGTTTGTAAGTTATGCCCTGGGAGTATATGAGGTTTTTATGGAAAGTATTGTCGTAGAAACTTCAAAAAGGGCTCATTCGAGCCCTTTAAATTTAAATAGTCCAAAGTGATTGGAAGGCAACTAACACCACTTCCACGCCCACTATTTCCACAAACACATCCAATTAAAATTTTGAGATAGCCATTTTGTTCAACGTAGTTGAAAGTTCTGGAAATTATATCTTTGAGCAGGATACTCCCCGACAGTCTTCAGGGCAAGTGTTATAATTTATGCCCTGGGGGCATATAAGGTTCTTATGGAAGGAATACTCATAAAAATTTCAGAGATGGCTCATTTGATTTGGAATTGAAAGTTCTAGTTCACATTTTAAGCGTCAAAAGATATCGGAGGGTAACCAGCCCCCCTTGCACTTTTTTTTCCAATGCATCCGATAAAAATTTCGAGATAGCTATTTTGTTAAAATTGTACAAAGATCATATAACAAAAACTCTGGTGTCGACACAACCCCCCAGGGCCCATGGGCAGGCGTTGTAAGTTAGGCCCTGGGGGTATATATGGTTCTTATGGAAGGGATGCTCGTATAAACTTCAAAGAGGGCTTATTTGATTGGAAATTGAAAGTTCTAGTTCAATTTTAAGAGCCAAAAGAGATTGGAGGGCACCCCTCCCCCTCCACGTCCTTTTTTCTAAAAACCCATCTCATAAGAACTTTGAGATAGCCATTTTAAAAAAATAGTTCAAAGACCATATAATGAAAAGTCCGGGGTCGACACAGCCCCCCAGGGCCCGAGGGCAGGCGTTGTGAGTTATGCCTTGGGGGAATATATGGTTCTTATGAAAGGGATACTCGTAAAAACTTCAGAGAGGGCTCATTTGATAAAAAAAAAATGAAAGTTCTAGTTCGGTGTTTGAGAGTCAAAAGAGATTGGAGGGCAACTAGCCCCCAACGCCCGTTTTTCCATCCGATAAAAATTTTGAGATAGCCATTAAGTTTAAAATTGTTCAAAAGTCAGATAAAGAAAATTAGTTGTCGAAACAACCCCCCAGGGCCCAGGGGCAGGCGTTGTAAGTTATGCCCTGGGGCATATATGGTTCTAATGAAAGGCAAGCTCGTATAAACTTCAGGGAAGGCTCATTTGGTTGGAAATTGAAAGTTCGAGTTCACTTTTTTAATAGTCAAAGTAGAGTACGGAGAAAGAGAGAAAAGAGAGAAGGCCATAAGGCTCCAATATTTTTTCTCCCAGAGGCGCTTCATATGGAAGGGGTCGTCGTATAAACTTCAAAGGGGGCTCATTCAATCGGAAATCAAGCGATCTAGTGTCTTTTTTAAGGGTCAAAAATGATTGGAAGGCAACTAACCCCCCTCTCACGCCCACCATTTCCCCAAACACATTCAATCAAAGTTTGAGATAGCCATTTTGTTCTACGTAGTATATTTCCAGATAGAAATTATGTTCTTAAGGAGGACATTCCCCCCACAGCCCTCAGGGTACGGGTTGTAAGTAATTCTCTGGGGGTATATAAGGTTTTAATAGAAAACTTTGTCGTAGAAACTTCAAATAGGACTCATTCGATTGGAAATTCAAAGGGCTAGTGCCCTTTTTAATAGTCGAGAGTCATTAGAGGGCAACTACCCCCCTCTCACGCCCACCCTTTCCCCAAACACATCCAATCAAAATATTAATATAGCCATTTTGTTCAACGTATTTGAAAATTCTGGAAACTAGGTCCTTGAGGATGACATCTTCCCTCTCCCACAGCCCTCAGGGCAATGGTTATAAGTTATGGGGACATGTAATGTTTTTATAGAAAGCGTTGTGGTGGAAACTTCAAAAAGGGCTCATTCAGTTGGAAATTTAAACGGCTAGTGCCCTTTTTAATAGTCGAAAGTGATTGGAGAAGCGATCAGAGGCAAAGCTTTAGCGTTGCCTATAGTAAAGGCCATACAGCTCCAATGTTTTATTATTTATTTATGATTTATTTATTTTTTCCTAGGGGCACTTCATATGGAAGGGGTCGTCGTATAAACTTAAAAAGGGGCTCATTCGAATGGAAATCGAGAGTTCTGGTGCACTTTTTAAGGGTCAAAAGTGATTGGAAGGCAACTAACACCTCTTCCACGCCCACCGTTTCCCCAAAAACATCCAATTAAAATTTTGAGATAGCCATTTGTTTCTATTTAGTTGATTTCCAGATAGAAATAATGTTTTTGCGGAGGACACTCCCCCCACAGTCCTCAGGGCAAGGGCTGTAAGTTACGCCCTGGGGACATACAAGGTTTTTATAGAAAGCTTTGTCGTAGAAACTTCAAAAAGGGCTCATTCGATTAGAAATTTAAATGGCTAGTTTCCTTTTTAATAGTCGAAAGTGATTGGAAGGCAAGTAACACCCCTTCCACGCCCACCATTTTCCCAAACAAATCCAATCAAAATTTTGAGATTGAAAATTTTGAGATGACCATTTTGTTGAACGCTGTTGAAAGTTCTGGAAATTATATCTTTGAGCAGGACACTCCCCTTACAGTCTTCAGGGCAAGGGTTATAAGATACGCCCTGGGAACATATATGGTTCTTATGGAAGGAATGCTCGTATAAACTTCAGAGAGGGTTCATTTGACTGAAAATTGAAAGTTCTAGTTCACTTTTTAAGCGTACAAAAGATATAGGAGGGTAACCAGCCCCCCTCCCACGCCCTTTGTTCCCAAATGCATCCGATAAGATTTTTGAGATAGCTATTTTGTTAAAAATAGCTCAAAGATCACAAAACATAAACTCCGGTGTCGACACAACCTCCCGGGGCCCGGAAGCAGGCGTTATAAGTAATGCCCTAGGGGCATATATGGTTCTTACGGAAAGGATGCTCGTCTAAACTTCAAAGAGGGCTCATTTGATTGGAAATTGAAAGTTCTAGTTCAATTTTTAAGAGTCAAAAGAGAATGGAGGGCACCTAGCCCCCCCCCCCCTCTGCGCCCTTTTTTTCTCAAACCTATCTGATAAGAACTTTGAGATAACCAATTTTTTCAAAAATAATACAAAGACCGTTCAACAAAAACTCCGGGGTCAACACAGCCCCCCAGGGCCCGAGGGCATGCGTTGTAAGTTATGCCTTGGGGGAATTTTTAGTTCTTATAGAAGGGATGCTCGTATAAGTTAAAAATTGTTCAAATGTCAGATAACAAAAACTAAGGTGTCACCACAACCCCCCAGGGCCCGGGGGCAGGCGTTATAAGTTATGCCCTGAAGCATATATGGTTCTTATGAGAGGGATTCTCGTATAAACTTCAGAGAGGGCTCATTTGATTGGAAATATAAAGTTTGAGCTCGCTTTCGAATAGTCAAAAGATATCCGAGGGAAACTAACCCCCCCCCCCACGCCTTCTTCTTCCAAACCCATCTGATGAGACTTTTGAGATAGATATTTTTGTTAAAAATTGGTCAAAGGTCAGATAAGAAAAACTCCGGTGTCAATAAAACCCCCCAGGGCCCGGGGGAAGAGGTTCTAAGTTATGCCCTAAAGGCATGTATGGTTCTTATGAAAGGAATGCTTATATAAACTTCGTAGACGGCTCATTTGATTGGATATTGAAAGTTCTGGTTCGCTTTTTCAGAGTCAAAAGATTTAAAGGCAACTAGCCCCCCCCTCCCCCGCGTCACCCTTTTTCACCAAATCCATCCGTTATAAATTTTCAAAAACTCCGGGGTCGACCCAGCCCCGCAGGGCCCGAGGGCATGCGTTGTAAGTTATGCCTTGGGGGAATATATAGTTCTTATAGAAGGGATGCTCGTACAAGTTAAAAACTGTTTAAAAGTCAGATAACAAAAACTCAGGTGTCATCACAACCCCCCAGGGCCCGGGGGCAGGCGTTATAAATTATGCCCTGAAGCATATATGGTTCTTATGAGAGGGATGCTCGTATAAAGTTCAGAGAGGTTTCATTTGATTGGAAATTGAAAGTTTGACCTCACTTATGAGTAGTCAAAATATATCCGAGGGCAACTAACCTCCCCCCCCCCCCACGCCTTCTTTTTCCAAACACATCTGATGAAACTTTTGAGATAGATATTTTTGTTAAAAATAGGTCAAAGGTCAGATAAGAAAAACTCCGATGTCAATAAAACCCCCCAGGGCCCGGGGGAAGAGGTTATAAGTTATGCCCTAAAGGCATGTATGGTTCTTATGAAAGAAATGCTTATATAATCTTCGTAGAGGGCTCATTTGATTGGAAGTTGAAAGTTCTGGTTCGCTTTTTAAGAGTCAAAAGATTTAAAGGCAATACCCTCCCCCCACTTCGCCCTTTTTTCCCCAAATCCACCCGCTATAAATTTTAAAAAACTCCGGGGTCGACACAGCCCCTCAGAGCCCGAGGGCATGCGTTGTAAGTTATGCCTTGGGGGAGTATATAGTTCTTATAGAAGGGATGCTCGTATAAGTTAAGAATTGTTCAAAAGTCAGATAACAAAAATCAAGTGTCGACACAACCTCCCAGGGCCCGAGGGCAGACGTTATAAGTTATGCCCTGGGGCATATATGGTTCTTATGAGAGGGATGCTCGTATAAACTTCAGAGAGGGCTCATTTGTTTGGAAATAGAAAGTTTGAGCGCACTTTTGAATAGTAAAAAGTTATCTGAGGGCAACTACCCCCCCCCCCCCCCACGCCTTCTTTTTCCAAACACGTCTGATGAAACTTTTGAGATAGATATTATTTTTAAAATAGGTCAAAGGTCAGATAAGAAAAGCTCCGGTGTCAATAAACCCCCCCCCCCAGGGACGGGGGGAAGAGGTTCTAAGTTATGCCCTAAAGGCATGTATGGTTCTTATGGCAGGAATGCTTATATAAACTTCATAGAGGGCTCATTTGATTGGAAATTGAAAGTTCTGGTTCACATTTTAAGAGTCAAAAGATTTAAAGGAAATAAGTTCTCCCCCCCCTCCCCCGCCACGTCCTTTTTTCCCCAAATCCATCCGCTATAAATTTTGAGATTGCCATTTTTTTTTTTAATAGTTCAAAGGTCAGATAACAAAAACTCCGGTGTCAATACAAACCCCCAGGGCCCGGGGGCAGGCATGGTAAGCTATGTCCTGGGGCAGTATATGGTCCTTATGAAAGGGCTGCTCGTATAAGCTTCATCGAGGGCTCATTTGAATGGAAATTAAAAGTTCTAGTTCATTTTCTCAGAGTAAAAAAATCTCTCACGACTACCTTCTCCATAAGAACCTCATATGCCCCTGGGGCATAACTTACAACCCTTACCTCCAGACCTTGGGGGATTCCGTAAGCTCCAAAGGCCTTGTTATATTATCTTTGGTCTATTTTTGAACAAATGACAATCTTAAAAATTATATCGAATGCAGTTTGGGAAAATACGAAGTGGGGGGAAGAGTGGCTGCCCTCGACCATCTTCACTCTTAAAAAGGGCACTAGAACATCTGATTTAAATTCCAGTGAACCCCCTCCGAAGCTTATACAACCTCCCTTTCCATAAAAACCTTATATGCCCTTGGGGCATAACTTAAAACCCTTGCGCTGAGGGCTGTGGGGGTTGTCATCCTCAAAGACATAATTTCCAAAATTTTCAACTACACTGAACAAAATGGCTATCTCAAAGTTTTGATTGGATATGTTATGGGAAATGATGGGCGGGGCTTTTTGCCTTCTAATCACTTTTGACTATTAAAAAAAACACTAGTCCTTTCAGTTTCCAAGCGAATGAGCCATTTTTGAGGTTCATACGACAACAAATGGTCATCTCAAAATTTCTATCAGATGCATTTCGGGAAAATGCGACGTATTTGGGGGGGGGGGGGGTATCTGCCCTCCTATCACTTCGTATCTTAAAAAAGGCACTAGAACTTCTGATTACCAATGCAATGAGCCCCCTCTGAAGTTTATACGACCACCTTTTTTACAAAAACGCTAAATACCCCCAGGGCATAACTTACAACCCTTTCCTTAGGGCTATGGGGGGTTGTCATCCAAGACATAATATCCGGACTGCATGAAAAAACTACGCTGAACAAAATGGCTGACTCAAAATTTTGATTGGATGTGTTTGGGGAAATTATCGGCGTAGGAGGAGAGTTGGTTGCCCTCCAATCACTTTCGACTATTAAAAATGGCATTAATCCTTTCAATCACCAATCAAAGAGCCTTTTACGAACTTTCTACGACAGTTTCTTCTATACGAAGCAGGGCCGTATCCAGAATTTTTGTTCAGGGGGGTTTTACTAATTTTTGACTTTTTGGGGGGGGGGGTTTTACTAATTTTAACTGAGTTTTCGACTAATTTTACTGATTTTTACCTAGGTTTTATTAATTTTCGACTTATTTTCGACTCGGTCAAAAATTTCGGGGGGGGGGGGGGGGGGTTCAAACCGGGTACCCCCCCCCCCCCTGTATACGGCCTTGATACGAAGTAACCTGGTCTAAAAACAAAAAATAATAATAAAATACATAAATAATACATTGTGCCCACATTGCTCTTTACTTAGGCAGCGCTATTGTGCTGCCTATGATCAAACGTCCTTAATCTAGACAATCAACTCCTTATGAGGCTTAAAACTATGGTTTACCTTTCTCATTTAGTCCGTATCAACTAAATGACGTCACTGATTTAATAATCTGAGAAGTAAAGGCAATTAGGCTATTCGAATGCGATAATTCTATTGACTGGAAAGCAGCTGCTCCATAAAACGAAAGTGTTGAAAGCAATTAAATATGTTTTATGAAAGCCTAATAAAGTTAAGTACTTAATACGAAAAGATAACAGTGACTCTGTTGTTTCTTTCCGACCCAGATTATAGTACTCATGTTGGCGAACACCAAGTAAATTGCAATGTTCCTCTAGTTGTAGAAGGGTTAACCGTATGAAAAAACAATTAAACCCCGAATAGTTTTATTAAAGGGTAATAAAGCCTAGTTCTTAGTTGTACATAGTGGTATCTGTATTTCAGCGTTTATGTTAGTTTATTTGTAATGAAAACTAAACTTAGTAGCATTCTCACAACTAAACTTAAGCTTACTCACAACCAGATTCGCCAATTAGGGGGGGGGGGGGAGATTTAGAAGAATACCTGTATTTCGTATTTTTATCAAAAAAATCGAAAACAAACAAAATCGCAAAATGGGAGGGGAGATTAAGGAGCAGGGGAGGAGTTACCTATCTAGACTTCGATAAACACTTTTTTTGGTATTCTCATTTAAAAAAATCCTTTCATGGAACTTTTGTTGGAAACATTGCCCCTTGGATGGTGAAAATACATTTTAACCCGGCACCCCTCACAAAATTTTATTAGAATACCTCAACCAATCATAACTAAATCTTAGGGCTCAATTAGGAAAAGATAGCAGTGTCTTTGCGTTTTTGTGTTTAATTTAATCTTTCTTATAAACAAAGTTCAAATGTAATTATTCATTATTTCTAACATTATTCATTATTCAACCTCTCAAAAATTCAGCCTCTCAATCTATTGGAGCCTTGCTGGCGTGCAGTAACTAACATTCTAACCTTTACTTTACGTTAAATCAACAAGAGGAAAAAAATTCAAGGTTAAAGCAAAAAATATTTAAATGCACAAAGTAAAAATAAGAGAAAACAATAAAAATCAAAAAGAAAAAAAAGCAGTAAAAAACAAAATCAAAATATTCAAACCACTTTCTGTCAATATTCGTGTCTGGCAAGAAAAGCTAATTTTTTTGTCTTTAATTAGTGTTAATTGGTGTTAGATTAATATTAATTCTTTAAGAATAAAAGTTGGTAACGTCTAGTAGAATGCCACATTTAGCCAAATGTTTAAAATAAAGTTTTATTTATTAAAATATTATTAGTTTTAACGCATTATTTAATTTAATAGAATCATAATAACTGAAAGTATGCCAGATCCCCATCAAAATATGAATGTGAATCAATTTCAAAACAAGACGCACTTGACAAACCTGGCGATAGTGGTTCAAACCTGCTTCTCGCAGAGCCTTCGCCCTCAACAAAGTATAATCACCTACCGAACAAGTACTGACAAAACCTATCCTCTCCACACAAAAAAGTGACCCTTTGTATACCTATACGAACCTGGCAACTAAATTGTGTAGTTATACAATTCATCCCGGTCACTCGTCGCCTGAATCACGCTCTAGCATAATTATTGTCCGGAGCAAAGTACTTTGGCTCGGAGCGATTAAGTAGTAGAGCCTTTTGTGTCTAGAGGCGCTGAGGTACGCGGGGTCACTTTTGGAGAGTTTTGTCAGTACTTGCTCCGTAGGTGATTATACTTTGGCCCTCAATAATGTGTGGCCATACCTGAGGCAAATGTAGCTGAGTTACTGACACGAATTGACGCTGTTGTTTTGGTCACCGGGTACTTTGTCCTGAAATGAAGTGTTAGTTCAGGTTTATTTATTTTCAATCATATATGCATAACTTACTAAATAAACAAATGTCTGACAGACAGACTATAGAATCTATGGATGGATGTATGACTGCCGCTTGTCACGCCAATAACTAAATTCCTTGCAGCAGAAAAACTGTGAGCGTTTGAAAGAGTTGGGCTGTGTATTATGGAAAACCCCGGAGTACCTACCTCGCCAAATACTTCAAGTTAAGCCTGTTAGCTCCTGGAAGAGACGCCAAGGAGGACAGAGGAACTTGGTCATGTAAGATCTTGTACCTATCGATGGGCTCAGAAAGTTTGGTCACAAATGGACAACTCAGTGGCTCTCATTTGGAGGAACAGCTGGCAGAAGATTGCTCAACATGATCCATGGAGGTCTCCAAGATCATCAATGATGAGCGAGGTGGAAATACCTGATTCCTGCCAGAAATACAAGCATAAATATGACAGCGGCACAGAAGATTGTTTTTTTGTCCCTTTAGCCTTTGAACCCGCTGCGTATCGTCTTAGAGAAATTTATTACAAAGTTGGCGTCTCTAGGTATCCGTGAAAATAATTTCCATTTCCTAACAGCCGACCCTCCAGGAACTGTACTCTGTTCATCTTAGCTATAAGCCCTTTTATAACTATTTCTAACCAGTGGCTTAAAAGTTAACACAGAGAAAACACCATTTCTGGCTATTAACTATACAGAACAGTTCTCGCTAGTTGTAAATCAAGCTCAGCGATGGGTTCAGAAAATTTGGTCACAGATGGTCAACTCAATGGCTCTCATTTGAGGAGTAGCTGGCAGAATATTGCTCAACATGATTCAAGGAAGTCACCAAGATCATCGATGACGATCGAGGTGGGAATACGGGATTCCCGCGAGAAATTACCCAGAAGATGAAGATCTGAAGATCCCCTTGCTCTTCTTTTTCTGGAAAAATGTGCTACATTTAACCCATCCCTCCCAAAAATTCTAAGGTTAGCCGTATTAATAAACGGTCATTTTCACGGAGCCGTTATGTCAGGAAGTTGCACCCCCCCCCCGACTATCAAAGGTGTATACCAATGTAATTGTGTATTCATGTTCTTTCATACTGTTGAATTTTTCCAAAAAATATTTGTGATAAGTCATGCATAATACAAACCATTAATTTTCTTTTGGCTCTTATTTCAAAGAGTTCCACTCTGTCGAGTACAGGTTTACATGGACCGAAATTAAGATTCCAATGTTTAATTCGGTCTTATATGATTTAGAAAATCTGCTGCTGACTTGCTCTCTACCCAAAATATTACTGCGGGCCCCGTCATTCTAACTATTGTTTTCTAGCATGTGATATTCTAATGAGTTGCGCACTATCTTTCTCAGCACAACTTTACACGATTCAAAGATTTTGAAATCTCTCCTTTTGGTAAACATATTGTAGAATTGTCTCCCCTTCATTCCCTTTTAATGTATCCACAGCACCCACGAAAATGTTATTTAGCCATATTGACTTTTTCAAGAAGTTATACTCCGTCAATCACGAGTTTATACTAAATTATAAGTTGTTATTCTCTTTAAACCTGAATCCCATGTTATATACCAAGGGCGTATCCAGTATGTTGGTTGGGGGGAGGAGTAAAAAAGACTTTAAAAAACGCATCAAAATTTAGTTTACATACATTTTTGTTACGTTTTCACGAGTCGTTCAAAATTTCGGTAGAGGGGATCAAACTCTGAAGCCCCCTCCCTTGGATACAGCCTTTGGTCTAGCCCAAAGAGAATGGAAAACTTACAGGAATTTGATTTTCAGCAATTTAGCATTAAACCTGTTTTATTAAGACAGTATAACCCCAATTCATTTACTTTCTATATCCAGGTTGCAGCGGTGGTTAGCAGCCTAGTAAGAGGCGCCCCCGCAGTAAAAACTAAAATTACCCATAACTACTAAAATAGAGTCAGATCAAAACAAGAAGTACCCTATTAGAACTACAAGAAGTACACTATTAGAACCGCCTTTTCCGAAACTCCTATATAGAAATTTAACTGTCTCTTGGCTTGAATAACAAGGAAATTATACTGACTTGAAAATCAAGAAAAGTGGCTGCAACCACGATATTCTGCATAAACGGCATCTTTTTTTCTTTATTTATTTTCCATTTTCTCCTCAGCTAGCTAGGCACTGAAAAATCATAGAGAGCTATATTTGCTCATTTTAAAGGAAATTGCTACATCTAGTGCCTTTGTAATTAAAAATAAAATAGTTTTTGAAATGAATCAATTTTGACAAAAAATTGCATTTTCATGTACAAGCTTGATGAATTATGTTATAATCGTATAGGTTATAATCACATATAACGTAATAAGTGAATGCAATATTTATAAATGATTATCTTTCGACAAGATAATCTGGGTTACAGTGGTAGCTAGCAAATTAGTAAGAGACGATCACGCCCTTTAGTAAAAACTAAAATAGCCCATAACTGTTAAAAATAGAGTCAGATCAAAACAAGAATTACACTATTAGAACCACCTTGTCCGAATCCCGTATGTAGAAATTTTAACGTCTTTTGGCTTGAACAACAATTAAATTATATTGGCTGGAAAATCAATGAAAGTGGCTGAAACCACGGTATCTGCATATACGGCATCCTTTTTTCTTTCTTTCTTTTTTTTTTCTCCTCAGCTAGCTGGGCACTGGAACATAGGAGCTATATAATGGTTCATTTCAAAGTAAATTGCTGCATCTAGTGCCTTTCTTAATTAAAAATAAAATAGTTTTTAAAATGAAACAATTTGGACAAAAAACTGCATTTTCGTGTACAGACTTGATGAATGACGTTATAATCGTATAGGTTATAACCATATATGACGTAATAAGTGAATGCGAAACATTTATACACGCTTATCTTTTGACAAGATGATTATAATAAAGAATAAATTAAATATTTTATATAAAGGTTTTATAGTAAAGAACGAACTCAAGTCAAAAGGAACTGAACCCCGGGGTTCAATCATGTTATTTTCCTTATTTTAGCTAGGATGTAACTAAAACGAGTTTCTTTTTTAAATTTTAAATCTAAATTATGATAAAGAACGAACTCTAGCCCATAGTAAATTAAATATTTTATACAAAGGTTTTATAGTAAAGAACAAACTTAAGCCCAAAGGAACTGAACCCTGTGGTTCATTGATATTATCTTCATTATTTTAGCTAGAATGTAACTAAAACGAGTTTTTTTTTTAATTTTAAATTTAAAGGATATTGCTTTTAATTCAACATATTAAAAGTTCTCCCCGACGGGGAATAGAACCCCGTTGTCCAGCGTGACAAGTGGGTATGTTTATCATTGGACCATCGAAGACTTATCAAATATGTTACATCTAAGACATGATAATAATTTTTTTAATACACTAAACACTAAAAAATTATAATAAGAATCGGTCTGGTTAATTATAAATGGCGATTATGTTTGTTTCATCGGTATCATAGCTGTAGAGATGGCTGAAACATAGTGAGAACAAACCATGGCACATATTGGGATTGAATTGATGCCTCATTCTCTGAAGCTCGTCTCTTACTATTTTAAATAAGAAAAAACCATAGGCTTTTTCCTGTTTGTAATTCGGGTTGCAGCGGTAGCTAGTTTAAAACTAGAATAATTCCTGAAAATTTTAAATTAAATAATTTTATTTAACTGCAAACTGCAAAAATACTGACAGTAAATAATGAAATCTAGCCCATAGTGATTAAATTTTAAAATAAATTTATATGATGATAAAACAAACTTATCTCTTGACAGGATAATATAACACAGCCATCTTTTGAATTATAATAAAGAACGAAATCTTGCCTGTAATAACATGTATAGTCAACTTAGCTATACTTAATCCGGGTTGCAGCGGTAGCTAGCAACCTAGTAAGAGACTAATAATTAAGAAAGAACTCTAACCCATAGTAAAATAAATTATTATATGCTTTATTTTAGGCTCAAACTCATGACCCTACGATTATGAAACATACGCTCTACCGACTGAGCCACCGAGGCTTTTACATTATGAAAGATTATCATTCTGAGACAATATTTATAGTAAAGAATAAACTCTGGTCCATTGTAAATGAAACATTAATCGTGATGGCTGTGGTAGCAGCAATCTAGTAAAAGACGAGCATGTAATTAGGTACTATATAGGTTTCATCAGATATACCTAAAACCTAGTAAAAAACGAACCTCGGAACATAGTAAATAAAAGTTAAGATAATACAAGCACCTTCTGATAAGTTACTTGTCTGGGGTATAGTACCATACTGAGGTTCTCTTACTATTCCAATTAAGAAAAAGCTATAGGCTTTTTCCTGTTTGTAATTTCACAGTAAAGGATCTGGGTTACAGTTGTAGCTAGCAACCTAGTAAGAGACGACCACGTCCAATGTAACATAAAAAACAGGCTACTTCAAGCAGGACCATAGTAAGATAAAAAGCATACTCTAACAATTTATGGAACTATTGTGATCCGGGTTGCAACGGTAGCTAGCAGCCTAGTAAGAGACGATCACGTCCAACACTAAGGAATATAATAACACATAGCTCCTAAAAACAGAGTCAGATCAAAACAAGAAGTTCAGCATTATAGCCACCTGGTCCGAAACCCCTATATAGGAAACTACTGTTCCTTGACTTGAACAACAAGGGAAATATATTGGCTTGAAAATCAAGAAAAGTGGCTGAAAAAAAACGATATTCTGCATATACCGCATCTTTTTTTTCCGGGTTGTAGCGGTAGCTAGCAACCTAGTAAGAGACGATCGCGTCCAATGTTAAGAAATAAAAAACCATAGCTCCTAAAAAAGGAGTCAGATCAAAACAAAAAGTACACCATTAGAACCGCCTTGTCCGAAACCCCTGTATAGGAAGCTTTCTATCCCTTGGCTTGAAAAGCAAGGGAAATATATTGGCTTGAAAATCAAGAAAAATGGCAGCCACTACAACATTCTGCCTAAGCGTCATATTGTTTTCTTTTTTCTTTCTTCTTTTCCACAGATAGCTTCGCACTGGAATATCGTAGAGAGTTGTTCAATGGTTCATTTTAAAGGAAATTAATTGGGTTAAAAATCTTTTGTAACTAAAATAAATTATTTCTTAGAGAGAATAAAGTTTTCAATTAAAAACTGCATTTTTGATGTCTTTTCATACTGCAGTCTCTTCAAAGATATTTGATTTTTGTTCATAAATCGTAATCGTATACCAGCGGTAAGATTTGAACCCACGCCTCCTAAGAGACTGGTGGCTAACACCAGCACATTGGACTACTCGGCCACGCTGCCTCATAACTATATATGTGAATCCGGGTTGCAGCAGTAGCTAGCAACCTAGTAAGAGACGATCAGTCCAATGCTAAGAAATATAAAAACCCAGAACCCCTAAAAATAGAGTCAGATCAAAACAAAAGTACATCATTAGAACCACCTTGTCTGAAACCCTACTAGATAAATAATGAATGTCGTCATAGTCTTATAATAGAGCTATGACGTGAATAGAAAAACACGACATTATGTTGTTGTTTCTGAAGACGTCATGAAACAATATCTTTACGCCATGACGTCATCAAATAAAATCATAACGCCATGATGTCATAATTACTATATAAAAAACGACAAATGTGTAAATCTCATTCATGATTACATAATGGTTAGATCAAAGCAAGTATAATAAAGAATGAACCCTAGCCTATACTACCTGAAATTTTGAATATAAGGAGCAATTTCAGATATTGATAAATTATATTAAGGCTACACAAAGGATCAAAAAAGTCCACTATAAATATGGATAATGTAAGTTTCAACTGTATCATGGTCGTAGATCCGGGTTGCAGCGTAGATAGCAACCTAGTAAGAGATGATGACGTCCCTTAATAAAAACTACAATAATGTATAACTCCTAAAAATAAAGTCATATCAAAACAAGAATCTGGGTTGCAGCGATAACTAGCAACCTAGTAAGATACGATCAGGTCCAGTACTAAGAAATATAATCCGGGCTGCAGCGGTAGCTAGCAACCTAGCAAGAAACGATCACTTCCCAGGTTAAGAAATACAATAACAATACAACTCCTAAACATAATGTCAGATCGAAACACAAGTGCACTATTGGAACCGCCATGTCCGACACTCCTACTTAGGAAACTTACATAGAAACTCTTGCTTTGAACAACAAAGAAAATATGTTGGCTTGAAAAACAAGAAAAGTAGCTTGAACTACGATATTCGGCATCGACGCTATCTTTTTTTCCGTTTTTTCCCCTCAGTTAGCTAGGCACCGGAAAAGCACAGAGAACTGTTTAATGGCTCGTTTTAAAGGAAATTGCTATATCTGTTGCCTTTTGTAATAAAACAAAAATAGTTATTAAAATAATAACACTTTTACAAAAAACTGTATTTTCATGTACAAGCTTGATAAATGACGTAATAATTGTGGGTTTTAATCATATATGACGTAATAAGTGAATGCAATATTTATACAAGTTTATCTTTCGACAAGATAATATAAGTATCTTGATACTTATATTTTTTCAGATCATAAGTTTTTTTTCTGTTTGTAATCAAGACGATCATGTCCCATGCTAAGACACACATTCGGGTTGCAGCGGTAGCTAGAGAGACGATCACCTCCAATAGTAATAAATATAATAACCCATAGCTCCTAAAATTAGATTCCGATCAAAACAAAAAGTACACCATTAGAGCTGCCTCGTCCGAAACTCATATATAGGAAACTTAACATTCCTTGGCTTGAACAACAAGGGAAATATATTGGCTTGAAAACCAAGAAAAGCGGCTGAAACCACTGTATTCTGTATATACGGCATCTTTTATTTTTTTTTTCTTTCCTCAGATATTTTTTGGTAAAGCTTTCTAATTTAGTTAATTATGAATTTAGTAAAAATATATTAAGACGCAAATACAAAGTTTAGAAATACCACTTTTTATTAAGATAAGGAATATATCCTGCCAAGTTTCTGCTTAACGGGAAATTGAGAAATCACCACTTCCTAGTTATTGCCTCGGTTGGTTTAAGGAAGGTGTGGTTGATAAAAATGTATAAAAGATACATTTTATGGGAAGGGGGAGACTGATACCAACTTTATGCCGGACTGACCTCTGGTCCATTGGTTTTAGAAATACCTTGGAATATTGTCGGATCATTGTAAGTGTCTAAGTATCCTATTATATATTATTGTAGTTTTCGAGACTCGTGGTCTACTTGGGACAGCCAGTCCCAGTAGAAAATATATATATCTGGTATTATTATATGTTAATTGAATAAAAGTATTGCATTATAGCCAACCTCTCTACGATCTACCTTTAGCCCCTCGAACATACCCAGTTGGTACACCTCATTAGTTCGGTCATAGCCTAAGGCACGCTACCAAAGTTTAAATACCCTAGGGCCATAGTTTATCTCCCCTGTAAATGGAGAAATAAAGGCATCTACGACTACATCACTCAAATACCATAAGAACCACGTCACCTCAATTTTATTAAAAAAACGATGCTAATTTTAGTTAACTTACAGTAGATAGGTAAACGCGTCTTGTTTTGTTAAAGAGCTTTTCTTCCTTGTCTATAGTTCAAGGTTCTTTTTTTATAAAAACAATAAATTGCACAATTCTTTACATTTTTCTCGTTGTCGGGGAGCAGAGCTCGTATATCAACGAGAAAAAAATACAGTAAAAAACTAAAAACAAACAGTGGTGTCAATCGGTGGGGGACACAGGGTGACTTTCCACTTACATTTCTAAAACATCAGTTTTGGTAATTTTATTGAAATATATCCTCTGTTGGTGTTTCTATTAGAAAAGAAACTATAAAAAAGTAAAACTGCGCCCCCCTTAACATTTTTTTAAATTGGCTTCACTGGCTCACCGACCAAATTAAGGACTGATAGAACGTTCTACTGTACAAGTTCTTATCACTCCTTAACTTGGTCATGAAGAAAAGTGATTTTCCTCATTATTCAAGCCAAGGGACTGTAAGTTTCCTTTATAGGATTTTAGCAGTTTCAGCCTATTTTTTGGTTACTATGGACCGTGTTTGTCCTTCACTAGGTTGCTGCTACCGCTGCAACCATGATTAGATAAAAGAGAAATCATTTCTTGATAGAACGAAAAAAGTTTGCCTATTGTCTTTAGCTAGACCAAAATTAATATTATTTGCTAAAATAATTTAGAAGTTGAGGAATAAACCGGAATGAGGCTATCTTAAAAAATAGGGTAGTAATAAAAAAATCTTTAATAAAGCAAGCTTTTACGAAGATAGAAATGGAAAACTGCTAGCATTACTGGCAGTGTAGTCTCTGGAGACTTCACAAAGTCAGACAATTGGATATACCATACAATTATTCTGCAATGTTATTTTATTAAAGCTTTTCTGTAAGTGATGATTAATCAGTTTTTCTTGTTTTCAAGGATGATTTTGAATCTAAATTCGGATTGGACCAAAGACGCTTAGGTTAACCTGGAAAACCCTTGGTAGTTTTAAGTGTAACCAATTCGCTAGAACGGGACACTGGCAGATCCAGGGGGCCAGGGAGACCTTGACCCCCAAGATTTCTATGACGCCCTCATTCCTCTTTTTTCTGTTTTTCACTCTTTTTCTTAAAATAAATTTGTCTATTTGGTCAATTATTGGCGCCATATTTCCAACATTGCCTTTATCACATTGCCCCCCCTCCCCTAAAAAATTTTGCTTTAGTCTTAAAATCTAGAATTAGTAAAATCTTGGGAGGGAGAGGATATTTTCAATAAAAATACCAAAAAAGGGACTTTTCAATGTTACTGCCATACTATCAAAAATACAATAAAAGGTATTTTTTTCAAAATCCAGGGGGGCTAAAAGGCCCCCTCCAATTGGTGTCTATGTTATTTAAATAGAATAGTTGACTTTAAGCGCGTAGGCCACTATTGATAGTATTCTGCTTTTTTTACACCCCTAAAATTTAAAGTACTGGAAAAGATAAATATACAGCAGTTTAGGGTAGGCTATAACATAAACAAAAACACCAAATGCTAGATGACGTTGGTTATTTTTCTTTTCGGCACTAACGCCAGTTCCAAGCCTTACAAGCTTCCGAAACTATTTGCCCAGCCAACATTGCAAAGAATTTTACTCTGTCTATTTCTGCTGTAGTACAATTCATATACGTACCTTTGAAACGTGAGCCTCTTATCCATCTCCGTCTTTGACCGAAAACACTTTTTCGGTCACCCCTCACAATAATGGTTACTTTGTGATGGCGGATATGTCAAGTAGTTGCACTCTGTCTATCCTAAATGTAGGCCTAGACGAATTTATACCACGAATTCTTCCACTAGCCAAACCTCCTGTGTTTGCCAGCCTGCAGCGTGTTTACTTTGTTGCCTCTGGGGTATGTGGGGCACGCAGTTCCTTAAAATAGTCTTCACAGTCACTTCTTTTATTCTTAGAAGCAACGAATTACTTAGCTAAAATGAGAATTTTCAATAGTTAATAGAACCAGCAAAATTAATATTTGACAAAGCAAGTATTATGAAACTCTTTAGAAAAAATCTTCTTTTGAAATACCAACTTTATTAAATTTTTGCCGGTACCACCTATATAGATTGTTTGCTTCATTTATAGACACCTCGATCTTATTACTTGTAAATGTTGTTTACAAAGATGGGGGAACATGAAAAGCAGCAAACACAAATAAAAAATTAATGAGGAATAGAAAATTGTGATTTTCATTAGGTACGCCATTTTGGGGCCATACCAAAAAATTAGCTTTGCTCGATGCAACACTGATGTATCGACAAAACAGACAACAAGTGTTTTATTTGCTGACTTTTGTGAAACAGTTGGCCTAAAAGAGAAAAAATTCGAACCCCTTGTCTTAGTGAGAACAAATCTTTCCATAATTCGGATGATGCTGACCTTAAAGAGGAAGACGAATTTTTTTACGAAGATTGTTTGCTTGGTTTATAGATATCTCAATCTTATTCCTTGTAAATGCTGTTTGCAAAGACAGGAGAACATGAAAAGCAACAAAAACAAAAAATTTTTAGAGGAAAAGAAAATGGTGATTTTCATTACGTATGCCATTTAGGTATCATGCCAAAAAATGAGCCTTGTTCGATGCAACACAAATGTGTCGACAAAACAGAAGAGAAGAGATTTATTTGAAGACTTGTGTCAAACAGTGGGTCAAAAGAAGAGATAAGCCGAACCTTTTGTCTTAGGGAGAATAAACCGTTCCGGAATTCTGATAATGCTCATCTTCAAGGGGAAGATACATATTTTTACAAGATTATTTTGTGGTTTACGGATACCTCATTCTTATTACTTGTAAATCCCCTGTAGACTAGGTTGGGTAGATAAAGGTTGCTGTTCTGCCCCTAGAGAGGGTTGTGGGTCTCTGGGGTGCACCACAGGCATCTTCCCCGTCCCTAGCTCTTCAGGGAGAAATCCAGCAACCGTGGCGGACGCCGGCTAACACGCAAAAAGGGTTCCGTCGGATTGGAGACCCGTTGGTTAAATACATACCAACGAAACGATGGAAATGGCATAAAGAATTAAAAAACTAACTTTGGCTATGGAACTCCCGGCAAGCGATGCGTCGGAGGCTACGGTGACCCCGACGAAAAGTGAACTGGCCAACCACCTGTTGAAACATCTACAATCCGTCAGTGTGGGGTACTGGAACGTATGTTCATTGAAATGCCCTGCAACCCGAACCTGCATCGCAAGTGAATGCAAAAGATATTTCATTGACATTCTACGTATGTGTATCTGAAACCCGGCTAAATGGAAATTTGGAAGATGGGCTCGTCTCCACCCCTAGCGGAAAATCTGAATTCCACTTTTTCAACTCTGGATCTAGCGATGGCTCTGGTAATGCGGGGGTTGGTCTCCTCCTCAGAACTAGGGCAGCAAAATCCCTAGTTGAATGGCAGACCATCTCACTTCGCTTGGCTAAGGCCCATCTTAAAGGTCACCTGTTCAACATCACTGTCATCTCATCCTATGCACCAACCAGAGCCGTCGACGAAATTACAGTTGACGAGTTCTACGATGCTTTAACCCAGTCATTGAGAACAGTCCCAAACCGTGATTTACTCATCCTAGGAGGTGATCTTAACGCCCATGTTGGAAGCCACGAGACAGACTTCGAAAGAGCTGTTGGAAGATTTGGATTGGGAGACAGGTGTGAGAGTGGAAGAAGACTTATAGAATTTTCCCAGTGGCATAGTCTAGTATTGGCAAATACGTTGTTCCAATAGGATCACCTGGTGCTCTCGAGATGGAAGAGCCCGATCCCAGGTAGATTACTTGCTAATATTCTCCCGATGGCGAAGCTCTGTACAGAACTGTAGAGCCTACCGTGGAGCCGACACAAGAGCGAAGAATGACTCCGACCATATGCTGCTAAAAGCTTCCCTGACCATAAAGCTCACATAAAGGAAACAAACGCAACCTCCTTTGAGATACGATGAAGCGCGTCTTTATGATAAAGCAGTTACATAGTCACAGGGTTAGATAATTCCGCTTGGAATTATCTAACCGTTTGACATCGCCCGTGGACGACGATAACAAACCAGCCACCCTAAACATTTAAGACGGGTGAAGGAAGATCAGAGACACCATAAAAGACGCCTAAAGAAAATCCTTTGCAGGCTAAATTTGAAGCGGAAAAAGTGGATCTCAGAAGACACCCTCAAGCTTTTAAGGCAGAAACAACAGACCGGAAATACTAAGTCCACAGTGTTCGAAACACTAAGAAAAGAATGCCATAAATCCGCCCGCCGTGACAGACAACGCTACTGGGACCATGTGGTAGCAGATATTCCAAAGACTGCTAGTCATTCAGATACCAGAAAGCTTTAACAACTGCTTAAAGAAGCAACTGGGAAAAGTAAAAAGATCGCTACTGGAGTGAGAGGCAAAGATGGAACACTTCTGTCAAGAAAATATGACATAATCACAAGATGGCAGCACCACTTCCAGAAGCTGCTCAATCCCAGTCACAACATCCCTTCCACTCAAACGCTCCGCAATAATAGCGCCACTGCACAGCCAAGCAACTCTAGCCTTAACTCAGTACCACTGAGTCGACAAGCCTCATACAGCAACGTCAATATTCACCTTCCCTCAATACAAGAGATCAAAGAGGCAATCAAGAAGCTGAGGAATCACAAGGCACAGATTCTATCCCGGCAGAAATTTACAAAGCTACTCCTATTCTCTCTGAGAAATTACAGAAGCTCTTCTGCTCAGTCTAATCTCAGGAATGGTTCCTCCAGGAATGGAAAGACTCAGTTATACTGCCAGTCTTTAAGAAAGGCAACCGCACTGAATGCAAAAATTGCAGAGGGATCTCATTTATGAGCATTGCGGCAAAGATCTTTGTAATGATTCTGCTTAACCGATTCCGCAAAGTCCACAACGAAGAACCCGCCCCAACCAATCTGGTTTCCGAGCCGGCATGGGCTGTATTGACCAACTCTTCACCTTGAGACAGATTTTTGAATATAGAACCAAACATCAACAAATCACCGTCGCTGTCTTTATTGACTTTATTACGGCCTTCGATTCAGTCATCCGGGGAGGAATGGGGATAGCAATGGAAGAGGACTGTGTCCCACCTAAGACCATAATACTCATTCAGGCTTACTATCAACACACACGAGCTAGCATCAAGGTGAACGAAGAACTTACTCCGCTATTCGATATCACTTCGGTGTGAGGCAAGGGTGTGTATTCTCTCCCAAACTTTTCAATTTTGTCATCGGTTGGGTAATGAAAAAGGCAATGCTAAGCTTCGAAGGAATCAAGGTTAGCCTTGATTTCAGTACCACCGACCTGGATTATGCCGATGATGTTGTTCTTCTTGGTAAATCCACTGGCGAAGCCCAGAAAATGCTTCTGAAAGTCTCCAAATTTGCTGCCCCAGTGGGGCTCAAGATCAATATTGACAAGACTAAGGCTATGTCTAGTGCCCTGGATATAAACTCTACCCCTATAATCCTTAACCAAAGGCAGATTGAAGTTGTCAATAAATTCAGGCATCTCGGATCATACATTAACATCAATGGTGGATGTAACGAAGATATCCAATGCTGCATTGCATCAGCTTCCTCTGTCTTTGCAGAGCTGTTGAAGCCGCTATGGAATAGAAGGAAATCCACCGGGAAACAAAAATTTGTATTTACGATGCCCTAGTCCGATCAGTCTTACTGTACGGCTGTGAAACTTGGCCCTTAAAAGTTACCGAAGCACACGCCCTCAACATTTTTGAACACAGATGCCTGAGGAGCATTTTGGGGTTACGACTCAGCGACCGAATCCCAAATACGATCATCTGCCAACGATGTGACCAGAAGTACGACATCACATCTATCATTCGATTCCGCCGCATGTCCTGGTTCGGCCATGTTTGCTGAAGACCAGCCGAGACTTTCACAAATCAAAGCCTACTCTGCAAACCAGGATCTGATTGGAAGAAACGACATGGAGGACAAGCCAAAACTTGGCTTAACACCGTCAAATCAGACCTCAAGTCGATTGGCAGATTCCGGAGACATAGTCTTAGATGGGACTCCTCATGGCTTGAAATTATCGCCCCATTAACCCAGGACCATAGCCTGTGGAATTCAACAGTCCACCAGATCCTGTCACCAGGGAGAGCTACATAGCTTGTGTCCTGATCCAAGTACAAGTAAGCAAGTAAATCTTGTTTCCATTGATGGGGTAACATGATGTGAAGCAAAAAAAAAGAAAAAAAGAAGCAGTAAACGCATACTGCATTCAAAACACTGCAAAAGTGTATCAAACATTTCGTGGCAACGAACTGTAAGTAAAGAGTGACAAGGGTACCGACAGAAAATTTTTCAGGGTGGGGGGCAGATGCTAAAAATAGGGGTCATAGAGGACCCCTATAATCTTTTAGGTCAGATTTTCACATGTGCCTATTTCTCTGGTGGTTGGTTGACAGTTTCGGTGGTTTAGGGCCCTAAACTACGACTTTACCCCGAAGAAGACGACTTTACAATCTATTTAAAATTCTGAGAAGCTAATTGATTTCAAAGTATCAAAAACTATATTTTAGGCTTCCTTGTTGCAAAAGAAGTAATGCCAAACGGCGGCAGTACTTGATTCAACCAGGTTGATTCACTTTATTTGTACTGAAATTAGGCTACGTTTGGTGATCTGTAATTTGCGTATCAGCTATAATGAGGGGGTGGGTCATTGTTTAGGTGGGGGTAGGGTAGATTCTTACAAAAGTACATATTATGGACAAACTGCATACTCTTCCTGAGGCTTCAGATAAATGTTGAAAGAGGTATGGGGGAGTAGGAATTAATTAAAATGCTTCTCTATACAGCTAAACATAGACACAGCTAAACATTTCTCTATACAATTTCCACATAGGTGGAAAAGGCAAGGCAGGTTATCATCATCCCTGCCAGGAAATTTCTTTGGGGTGGCAAAAACTGCTAGGAACTCAGTTTTCAGAAATTTTTAGTGGTAATATTTTTCTTTTTCTATCTATATCAAGTACTTCAATATATTTAAACGAATGTAAGTAATGTATTTATCGATAAGAAAGTCCTATTGTAGATGTTGTGATGGCTTCAGCTTTCTAGAAGATCAAAAGTCTCACAGAATTTCCATCCATACAAACAATAATACTTCTTTTCATCGAAACGAAATTTTTTAGTAGTAATATTAACAAGGACTTTTCACCAAAATTACTATTCATCACCATTTTTTTAAGTATATTCAAATTTTATCCAAAACTGACATTGCAAATTTGAACGTAGGACGTTACTAATCAACGTACAATAATTGATTTGCACAGTTTAAAAGCAATTAACCAGGGATTTAAGGGACCAGTACCTCAAATTATATCTTGGGTAGGCCTAGGTATGATTTGGAAAACAATCAGAAATTAAATAAAAACAAAGAGCTTTTCAACTGAAAGCAAGGAACAGATTTGAAACCTATTTGAACAGAATATTCTTTGTATGAAGGGGGCTGTCTGCTTCTTAGCTGCTTACTCTTTTCTGTGAAGTTTGGCTTTTTTCCAAATTTATAAGGAAATATGCAGTTGGAAAAAAAAAATATTTTTCAAAGCACTAAAAAACTTTTGTTTAATGAACAAAGTGTTGAGAAGGGGGTAGTCCCCCTTATATACAGAGTAATTTAAATTTGTTTTACGTTTGAAACTTGTTCCTTACTTTAATTGAGAATCCTTTTCTATTTGTTTAATTACATTTCATGAAACTGTAAGAGAAAACTATCAATATTTCAATGATCTCTATTTGGATTTTGATGGATAATCAAACAGTTCGTGGTAACGAACTGTAAGTAAGGAGCGACCCGGCTCAATAGTAACCGCTCTAAAAAACAGAATTTTGATACCAATAGATATATCAAAAGAATTGGCTTATTATGTTGATATTAAATATATAAGTTTCATTAAGTTTAGTTTTATCCATCAAAAGCTACGAGCCGGAGAAAAATTTGTCTGATTTTTGAAAAAAGGAGAAAAGACCCCCTAGAAGTCATAGAACTTTAATGAAAAACACATCATCAGATTCAGTCTATCAAAGGACCCTACTGTAGAGGTTTCAAGCTCATATCTGCAAAAATGTGGAGTTTTTCGGATTTTGCCAGAAAAAAGTTCACGGATGCGTGTTTGTTTGTTTGTTTTTTTTTTGTTTTTTTTTTCAGGGGTGACCGTACCTCCCCAGTGGGCCTAG
Organism: Artemia sp. Qi Xiang Cuo; assembly: GCF_049724085.1. Classification (NCBI taxonomy): domain Eukaryota; kingdom Metazoa; phylum Arthropoda; class Branchiopoda; order Anostraca; family Artemiidae; genus Artemia; species Artemia sp. Qi Xiang Cuo. The sequence goes on along the minus strand of NC_142809.1, from coordinate 53,421,230 downwards.
AACGTCGGGAGAGGTTTCATTCTAGTTCTAGTGCCCTTTTTAAGTGACCAAAAAAATTGGAGTGCAACTAGGCCCCCTCCCATGCCACTTTTCCCAAAATCGTCTGATAAAAATTTTGAGATAGTTATTTTGTTCAGCATTGTTGAAAGGACCGATAACTATGTCTTTGGACATCAAATGACCACCTAAAGCCCCTGTGGAAAGGTCTCTAAGTTGTAAGATTTGCCCATTGTTTTATTTGTTATTGGGAAGTATGCATATATTTTTAGGGTGGGAGGGGAAGACGAATTTTCTACTGGGAGAATATTCCAGGGGATAAACTTTCCAGGGGAAATTCTACACTGGGTGAATTTTCCAGAATTCCTATACGAAATTTCATTATTTGTCTTAATTTCTCTTTACCGATTCAATTTTACGCGTGGAGTATGTTAAGGGTAATTGTCCGGGGTAAATTTTCACCAGAATTGGATTGTCTAAAGAAATTTTTTTTTTTTTTTTCCCCGTGGAAGTGGAGCCAGGTATTCTGGAGTTATTTAAAAATCTACCAGAAATTAAACAAAAAAACGAGTTTTTTTTCAGCTGAAAGTAAGGACCAACATTAAAACGAACAAAAATTATTACGTATATGTGAAGCCCCCCCCCCCCCACTCAACACCTCGCTCTTTACGCTAAATTTAAAATTTTGTCCCAATTCTTTAAAAATGACTCTTGAAACACAATGGTCGTTTAATTAGAACAATAAATACTTTTTTTAAGTGCCGACTGTAGCGGGAAGAGCGAGGTGTGCGGAGAGGGCGACCTCCTTCATATAAGTAATAATTTTCACCAGAATTGGATTGTCTAAAGATATTTCTATGTTGTTTTTTATTTTCGTGGAAGTGGAGCCAGGTATTCTGGAGTTATTTAAAAATCAACCAGAAATTAAACAAAAAAACGAGTTTTTTTCAGCTGAAAGTAAGGACCAACATTAAAACGAACGAAAATTATTACGTATATGAGAAGCCCCCTCCCCCACTCAACACCTCGCTCTTTACGCTAAAATTAAAATTTTGTCCCAATTCTTTAAAAATGACTCTTGAAACACAATGGTCGTTTAATTAGAACAATAAATACTTTTTTTTTTAAGTGCCGACTGTAGCATGAAGAGCGAGGTGTGCGGAGAGGGCGACCTCCCTCATATACGTAATAATTTTTCTTTATTTAACGGAGCTTAGAGACTAATATTTTTCTAAAGGCAATGGAAAAAGTATGTCAATTAAAGTATAAGTATATAAAAAGGAAAAAAGTGAGCAATTACAAAAAATACACAAAACAATAGCCTACTTACGAAAACTAAGATATAAACTCCCAGCATTCAGATCTATTGAGTAATACTGAAGCGTTGGACGGATATTTTTTTTAAATATCGACAGTTTTAACTTGAATATGAAACACCAAAATATTTAATGCCTTTAGACTCAGTGTTTATAAAAAATGACGCATTACCAAAGTAGTTTGTTAAAAGTAAAACATTAAAACTAAGAAAAAAAAATCAAATAAAGATTTTTAACTCAATATTTTTAATTTAACTTTGAATACCAAAACAAATATATTTGACACCTTTATACTTCATAACTGTAAAATATTAAATATTTTTCAAAGTGACAACTAGATAAATACACTCAATCCTGGGAAAAAAAATAAATGATAGTAAAACACGAAAAACATATCCGTTCAGGGGGAAAATACAGAATTCCCAGCATTCCGTTCAGGAGAAACATTTCTGATTATAGCGGCTTCATATATTAGCTCATGGGTACTCTTGCCACGCAAGCAAAGGTTGGCGGCATATTTTTACCTAATTATAAATTAACTGCATATTAACTGGACTAATTACTAATAAACAAATACATATTTAGGATCACCATAAAAAGCTGATTCTTTGACTGAATGTTATCAATAGTTCGGCTCTTATACTTTCGTTATTGACAAGGATCGTTATTTACTTACCATTCATTACTATGAAGAATTTGAGTTTTTTGTTTCTCCAACCAAATCATATAGACAAAATGTTTGTGTAAAACCTGAAAGGGGTTACTCAGTCACAAAGTAGAACTTTTATTTTCCTTATTAATGGTCAAAATCTATTGGCAGGCAGCCAATAATGGTGCAACACACTATTTTCCATGATTTTCCCCTATTCTGCCCTCTTTCCTTTGGTTTCCTTACAATTACTTTATATTCGAAAATTTCCAGGGGGGCAATGTCCCCCTGCTTGCGCCCACGAGGAGTGACCCGGCTCAAAATAACCGAAACTCTAAAAAACGGAATTTTAGTACCAATAGATACATGAAAAGAATTGTATCTTTGTGCTTATTTCAAATATATAAGTTTCATAAAATTTAGTTTTATCCATCAAAAGTTACGAGCCTGAGAAAATTTGCCTTATTTTCAAAAAAAGGGTGAAACATCCCCTAAAAGTCATAGAATCTTAATGAAAATCACACCATCAGATTCAACGTATCAGAGAACCCTGTTGCAGAGGTTCCAAGGTCGTATCTGCAAAAATGTAGAATTTTGTATTTTTTGCCAGAAGTAAGATCATGGATGCGTGTTTTTTTTTGTTTTTTTTCCTAGGGGTGATCGTATCGACCTAGTGGTCCTCAAATATCGCAAGGGGACTCATTCAAATGGAAATTAAAATTTCTATTGCCCTTTTTAAGTGGAAGTCACCGGATCAAAATTTTGGAATAGTCATTTTTTGGGTGTCTCTATGTCTTTCAGGGTGACTTAATCCCCCACAGTCCTCGTGGCAAGGGCTGCAAGTTATGAACTTTGCCCATTGTTTACATACAGTATTGATTGTTGGGAAGTGTACAGATGTTTTCAGGGGGTATTTTTTTCTAGTGGTGAGAGGGGGGTCAAGGGGAGGGGGTTACCTGGGAGGATCTTTCCATGGAGAAATTTTCATGGGGGAAGATAATTTTTCCATGAAGGGGGCGCCGGATTTCCCACCATTATTTAAAAACGATCAGAAGTTAAATGTAAAAACAAGTTTTTTGACTGAAGGTAAGAAGCAACATTGAAACTTAAAACGAACAGAAATTATTACGTATATTAGGGGGTTCGCCCCCTCGTATGTACCTCGTTCTTTACGCTAAAGTTTTTTTTTTATATAGCTAATCATTCTAATTAAGCGGCCTTTGCGATTCAGAGGTCATTCTTAATTAATTGGAACAAAACCCAAACTTTAGCGTATGGAGCGGGGTATTGACGAGGGGGCGAACCCCCTCATATACGTAATAAATTCTGTTCGTTTTCAGCTTTAATGTTGCTCCTTAATTTTAGTTAAAAAACTTTTTTTTTATTTAATTCAACAAAACAGGGTATTGAACAGTACCTATAGGTATTCTGTTACAAAATTGCAGAGTATTATATCTAGTGATTTCACGATTTACAGTTTTCGATTTAATCCCTATTATTCTCTACCTTTGTGTGCAGTTCGAAATCTTTGATTTTAAATTTTTGAATGCAGTTTTCAAATTTTATACCTAAGGCCAATTTTTATTAAAAAAAAAACAAAAAAAAAAAAAAAACATCACTCAAATCTTAGCCTGACCATTCCCGCTTAACTATGTTTTTTTAAGGAATAAAGTTATCTAGAGTTATCTAAAGAGGAACTTGCTCCATTAGTAATTTCTGATCTTTCCAAGCAGGCGGGGATCTAGAACAAAATCTTGGGGGTGGGGCCAATATGATAAGGGTTCCAATAATCAAAATCTTAGGGGGGTGGGGTGTGACAAGGACGCCAGTAAAAGACCAAATTGACTAATTTATTTTAAAAAAGAGTTAACTCCCTCCAAAAAAAACAAAGAATGAGGGTACCAGAAAAAATCTTGGGGGCCGAGATGCCCCTGGCCCCCCTGAATCCGCCAGTGACTCAAAATAGATGATGACTAGACTGAACCGGTGAAGAACGATCAAACAGTTCATAGTAACGAACGGTAGTAGAGATGCATTATTGAGCCCCATTGCTCACCCCTGCTGCCACCTACAACTTTTTGCACCCCGAATAAGGGCATAGTCTCCCTAGGGAGAATGATTGCGTAATGGGGTCAATGACCTCTTTTTCCAATATCGATTTATTTGATGTTTCTATGTGTAATAGCTCCAGGGTGAAGGTTGTACCTGCGCGTTGAATTCTAACGGGAACAATGCTATTGATCTAGGACTCGAGGAGGAAGTCGATTTCCGAGAACTTGATTGCGTAATCGAAGGGAAAATGGATTTCTGAGAAATTGATTGCGTAATCGATTGGGAATTTTAATGATCCGATAACGGAAAATAGGATCATGTGTATCCCAACAAATCAAGGACAGTCTAGAGTCAGCAGTTAGAGTGAGATGATTGAAAAATAAATAAATTTGAGAAAGAAAGAATTAGATTGAATCTAGTGTTTATGGAAAAACATTTGATTTTAAATGGTGATTTTCTCAAGTTATCTCTTAAACGCAGGATATTCTCTCGGGGACCACTTGAGAATATAATAAGGACTGATTACCCCCCATTGGACTATTGTATGAAGCTTGTCAAATGTGATTCAAATGCTTATAGTCAATTTATTGATATATTAATTGGAACAAGACAGAATCATATTGTGGATATACTTTTGAAAATATTGCCAATGGATTCAATGTAGATGGCTCCTCCTTCGAAAGAGGTAACGTCACAGAGTTACTCCTCTCTCCTCCATTTCCCTCTCGTTGAATTTATCGAACGAATAGGATCAGTTTCGTGTTAGCTGTGAGTGAGTTGACATCGGAAACCAAAATGTTCTATATATGTCCAGTGTGCATGTACACTCTTGGTAGTTGGAATCAATGTGAGACTTGTACAATTATTGATGACTATAGTGAAAAGTGTAAATTATGTAATCCTTGTAAATTACATAGAGGCTATGAAGTACAAATTAAAGGATGTAATTCTTGTCTTGAGGAGGTGTGTGACACTCATCCTAGGGGGCACCTATGTTCCATTTGCCATTATGATAAATGTGATCAGTGGGAGAATACTTACCCCGCTATGATTGGACAGAATGCCAAACGTGATTTCAGTTTATTTCTACGAGATTGGTATCGTCGCGGATTTAAATTATTCTGGGAAGAGGAATCTGGTCTACGATTCAACTGTTGGGGTAACAAGACAATCTGGTTTCTACGTCATCGCTGTGATGACACTGCCTACTATGACTATAAACCAAGTGATTTTTATTTAGGAGTTACCGAATGTGATTCACCACTTGAAAACACTGTCTGTGATATTGCTTCAAATAGACAGATTGAAACTCGTGAATTTCATAATATGAATGCAAATAGTATAATTGACTATACAAAGAGATATGACAAGAGTGAAGTTACATTGTACTGTAGAAAATGTGACCCTGACTTTGCAGTCAATCAAGATCAATATACAGTGAATCCAAATGATTTATCGACATTAGTGGTTCACGATACTTGCCTATAGAACGAAGATGAAGAAATCTAAAGTGAAGATTTAAAGACATTGTTGTATATATATATACATTTTATTAATAAACAAATTCACATACATTTTTTAAGCACTTTACTCTTAGGGCACTGAAATCAATACTATATAGGTCTGAGAGGATATTTTCCACTAGAAATTAATTCAGACGGGGATTGTCACTCTAAATGTGGAGAAATTGCTTGTAAGTATAGCCGCGACACCGAAACACAAAATATAGTAGTGCATGGAAACCGCAGCTTTTAGTCTTTAGATCCTGCACCCTCTTCCGATTTTGAATAATAGTTTTCCCACTGCTCTCACTATAGTTGCTGATGTGAGGCGTGTAGAATGTATAGGGTAGACCAAGAGGATCAAAAAATTCAATCGTCTTCATTGTTTGAAAGATGCACAGCCAATAACCCGTCAGCACAGTCGACGGACTGCTATTAACAATAATCAAAGTATTGTTGACACTTTGAATTTTTCCAAGAAAGTCTGAGGGTAGATAATAGGATTTGTACTGGGACATGTAGGGGTCCATATTAAATACATTGATTATTTGACTGGTGTTAATGGCGCCAAGTCTAGTAGAACACTGCCTTCGTGAGTGATTTCCCAATAGGTTTCATATTGATTTAGTGAGATTAGTGCAATACTCTCAGCCAATGAGTCGGCAAATGTACACTCTAAACGCACACTCCCCGTACGTACTATACTCATATCCTGTGTACCCGACAAATCCAGTACAATGATACCATGTGTTTTAGCAAACATATCTTCGGTTATACCATTTTCAAATAGTTGCGAATCATGATCTAGGGTTTGCATGGTCAACTTGTACAATGTTCTATAGGATCTATCAAAAGATAGATTGTAGAGTGGGATGAAGTTTACTTTGCACACAAGAGATGAAAGTCCAAACATCTTGAATTTATGTGGGCATTCATTCCATGATCCTATCGCACTGGCGCTTTTTACAAAGGTCAAAGCCAATGTCGATGGGATTTCACCATTGATAAAGGTTGAATCGGTGAAGGTGCGTGAGCCCATTGCAATATGACGCTGATTGGTGATTGTATCAGAGAAATGAATTTTAATGTTTGTACCATTGTGACTTAGTTGTTCCACGGCCAATGCAGCTGAATTGAGGACCTGCTGTATATGCGCTTGTAGTAGTGCTGTGGTGAGGGAGAATCTTACATAGGGATTAGCAGCACTTTCCTTTCTCAATAAGACTTTGGAGGGTGCAATCGTCAGTTTTATAACTACTTTAACATTGGGTGGTAGCCATTGGGGTATATTAAATATTTCATGATATATTTTTCCAACTAGATGTAATTCACTAGTTGTAGCATTTTTAAGTGCATCTGTACTATCAGTATTAGTAATATATTCATATCCATTGGAGGCGCCTCTCAATTCCTTGTATGACTTGGGTGTCATCAACATGAATTGCATATAGCTTGTATAATTTGAAAGAGTGTTGCTTGTGCTCACCAGCGTGCTATTGATGTAGACACTAATTTGACGAAATAAATTGTGTAGTATACAATTTTCATAGGATATTCCATCGGCCCGAATTGGCATTGTATTATCGGATTTTCGGACTTTCATTTGTAAATCTATAAATGTTGAAGACATGTCCATAAAGTAGTCTTCATTGGAATAAATTTGAAAGTGGATATTGTCGGAGAGGGGTTGTTGAGGATAAAATTGTTTATAGTATCCATGCTTACACTCACATCAACATTGCCGGCAATGAGTAGATTCAATGAGGCGGTGATTGAAAGTTGGAAATCTTTGTGTAGTGGGTGGGAAAGTTTAGGAGAAGAAAACTAGTTTCGTTCGAGCACTATTCTTTCTTTGGATTTTGTTTACACTAGGCTTCGGCTTTTTCCTTTTTTTCTCTGACAAGACGGGTGTCATTTTTTTCCGTCCAGAGTGGAGACTGATGAGGGATACATCTTATCTTGAACTTTTTAAGCCTTTAACATTTTGTTTTAATCTCTCGTCAAGGGTTCGCGCACTGGACATAAGATTTTCCGAAGCACTTTTTTTAAAATCCTTGCCAGAGCCCCAATCGTATAGTGTAGAGGATGCAAAATCTGTCGCAGCCGGTACAAGATATTTTCTAGCCAGTGGTAGTGAAGAGCGAAACAGCTTATCAAACCAACTGCCAAGACCGTAGCAAGAAATTGACGAGCGACCTTTGTAATAGTCCATTCCATTGCCCTGTTGTCTTGGGCCAAGAGTATTAACATAATAGTCAATATCAGGACAAGTGAATACCACCATTTTATGAGACATCTTGCTGTTGAACGATGGGTCGAAAATGGCATGTAATCACAGCGAAACCTTTTGAAATTGCTATTGAATCACCCAAATCGGTTCTTAGTGTTAACTGACAGAGTTCAAAATAGGAAGTGTTTATGGGACT
>NC_142809.1:53338083-53412788 GCF_049724085.1 Artemia sp. Qi Xiang Cuo | reverse complement strand
CAGTTCATATTGAAAAGCTCTGTAAGCTGGTAGAAGAATTAAATTTAGGCTCCCTTAATCAACAAATGATTTCAAGTGTTTGTCTGCTTAGTAATGCTTCACTAGATATGCATCATGGTCCCTAAAAAAATGTCATATTATTCTTGACCACTGCCAGAAAATACTATTGATATAATCTGTATCCAGGAAACATGGCTACAACCACCATATAAGAATGTGGATGACAATTTTGATGACATAATTTAATACGCAAATTTGTTGACTTGTAGTGCAGTTTTTACAAAACATAGGAGCAGATAAAAAGATATAGTCCAGTTTGTTACTTAAATCTGGTGCATCTTGAATATAAGTGCAGTGTAAAATTATAGTGACAATTCACCCCTTACTTCCCTTTTCAACTTTCTAAAGTGATATTTTGAGAAACCATTGAATGAGGACCTAAGTGACATTTACTGTCAAGAAAGGTCCGAAATCCTGCTGCTGCTGCTGCAAAAAATCATAGGAAACCCGGATTTTCAGGTATGAATAGACCTAAAATAGATTAAGAGGGCTAAATGTGTTTTCATTTTGGTGTCCTTGGTATTTTAAGGATTTAAATAATGACAAATAAATTTCCTAAATTAAAAAAAAATCATTGGTATGGCCTAAATTTCCACTTGAATAACAAAAATGGTCAATATATACCAAATCATATTAATGAGTTAGGACTAAAGTGAATATACCAATCAATGCCTTTTTTTATGCTGATTACGAATATAATAAGCATTTATCGGAAATGAATTTCAGCCCCCCTCCTATATATGCCAATTCAGGGTAAGGTTAGGTAAAGCGTATATAGGGGGGGGGGGGCTTAAATTAATTTACGATAAAAATGCTTATTATATTCATAATCAGCATAAAAAAATACATTGAATAGTGTATTCACTTTATTTGAAACTCAATAATATGAATTGGTGTATATTAACCACAAAAATTGCATTTTCAGAACTAAAGCCATGTAAAAAGAAACCAATAACTTAAAATTAAGGTAAAATATTGTTTTGTTAAAATTTCAATAGGTAGCCTATAGACCTGTCATGTAGTCAAATTTCAGGACCCTCTGGAGGGAGAAGGAGTGGAGGTGGGTACTTCAAAATACCTTTTTGGGACACACTTTATCCTATAGACCCATCCCTGAAAGTTTCATTTTCCTAACCCCTTTACAAGATAGCCAAAATTAGATAAAGTAGAATTCTACCAGTTTGGCCTAGGCTATATTCAAACTATAAAACTATAGGCTACCCAACCCAAAAAACCTGCTGATGTAGGCTAACTAAAATATCCTTTGGGGATAAGTTGTGTCAAAAGTTTGTGACTACATCATCAATTCCAAATATTTCCTCTACTGGTCATTGGCCTTAACTAAAATATTTACTGGAACTTATACACAGAAAGTTATTCTGAATGCAATAAATGAGTCTCAAGCTAAAATTTTTCAAATTCTTGGTCCTAATTTTTTCTATCTAAATAAGAACTTAGTTACTTCAAAATCGTTCCAGGTGAATGTAAAATTTAAGTAACTTCTGTAGTAACTTTAAAGTTACTTGATTTTTCAGCTGGAACACCCCCTTTACCAACAACATGGCTGCCACGAGTAGTTCTTTTTCTTTCCGAGGGTGGCGCTTCAAAAACGAATACGGTCTATACACCCGAGCCTTTGAAAACCAACAGTTCCATCATGGTCACTTCCTAACCCTTCGCTCCCACATGCTGCGGATTTGCGGATTCTGCAAAGATATTTTTTGCGATATTGAGGAAAAACGCAAATCTGCATGCGTTGAAATTTTTCAATACTTACGGAAAAACGCATGCGGATTAGCAACTGAAGAATAATTGATATTTATAAAAATGGAAAAATCACAATCTGTGAAATGTGCTAAGATTTTATTACTCAAGTAGTTAACTACATTTTCGACTGTACGTCCTTGCATTTTGTGCACTGAGCATGACCAAAAGAAAATTAATGGAAGTTATCTTCTCTTAATGGTTTCGTAGTTAAATTAACTCTCTAATGAGCTAGGTATAGTGACTAACGAGTTAACAAGCTAAAAGAGTTAACACTTTAGTTACTATACCTGACTCGTTAGACACATAGTCCAGTTAACTAGACAGAACCTTGACATCGAGATAACAAATACCCTAAGCGATGATTGTAATAAGAACGCTAGTGTTACTTACAAGGTGGAAAAAGCTTACATTATAATGCTCTAACTTTTCAATTGTCATATCTCTTTGAAAAGCCAGGAGGAAAATTAATCTTACGTGGTTCTGAAAATTCATGTTTCTCTAAAAATTAAATTTTAATGGGCCCACAGGACAAACGTTGAATGTATACAAAGAAAATAGTAACATTCTGGCAGTAGCCCAGGATAGGAAAATTAATTGGTTCAGTTAGAATTGCAAAATATTCCAAGGGTTCTTGGAATATTTAAGCTCTTTAATTTTGTCTTCTTTTTTGTAATTTGCCTCTGAGTGGAATGTTTCAGGCCTAGCCTGATTTGTCATTTTCTTATGGAACCTCCTGCTAATTGAAAATGAGGAGCCCTACTGCCTTCTGACAGTTAGGTTAGGCGGGTCTTGTATTCCTTTGTTTCTTTTTTTACCCCCACAGATATGTCACATCGTAACTGACATATAGATTATAAAATTGTTACGCTTAAAGACCGTAGCCACAGTTTTAGGCATAACAGCTTCGTGTTGATTTGTCCATGAGGGTTTGAAAATTAATGTAAAAAAAGGAAGGTATGCTTTCCTGTAGTCACAAACTGGTAGGGCAATACCTTAAGAGTTTCATAAGCAGATCACTTCTGTTTCCTGGAAAATTTCAGATGCAAACTTTAGGCGTAAAAGCGACGTTCTATATACTAATATACAGTAATATGTCAATAGGAAATAAATAAAAGGAAAATTATTACCACACACGAGCAGGTATACCAGTTATGTAATAAGAATAGTTGCAATCAGCGGACGTAATAGAGAGTATGAATAACCAGTTTTACCTGCTTCATATATCTTAGAGAATCTTTGCTGGCGACATGGAAGAGAAGTACAAACAGCTCATCAAAGCGCATTGTGCTGTCATATTTTTGATACAAATTGTTTTTCTAGTCGATAATTACTTGATATTTGTATATTTGGCAACCACAGTTGCATTACTGCAATTTTTAAATTTTATCTTTCCTTTAAAAAAACTACTGCCATATAACTTCTATTGAGAAAATAAATTGGTAATGACATAAAATACAAAGTGGTCACGTGTGACATCATAAACCTAAAGCTTCAAAGGAGAGAATGTCCTTAAAAGTTCATTATATGTAATGTACCCTGAGCTACCGGACAAAATTGACCTACAGCTTAAAATGGAGTTGATCTGTCTAAATTCTAGCGCTGATGGAGGACTCGCTCATTTGGGTCAAAATCTCTAGTCCCCCTTTTAATGGTCAAAATTGATAATGGGCACCACTTCTTTCCCTTGAGTGTTTCCCCGAACATACTTGCAGGCCCTATTTGCACCAGATAACAATTTTGACATGGCTTTTTCCCTAAAAATGGTTCAAAGGTCCTAAAATGTATCCAGAGTTAACCCAGCCCGCAGAGTACCCTGGGAGAGTGTACAAAACTGTGCAACTAGCCCAGTTTTTTTTTCAATTATATCTTAGAGCAAACTGGAGCATGACACCCCTTTTTAAAGCTAAAATCAATCGGTGCAAAACAAGCCAACTCCTGACCTAGCAAAAACAAGTCAAATCGTGAATCATTGCAAAAAAGCTAAGTTTAAGCTACTAGCTTACTCGGTGTTAAATGAGTTGATTCCTGATTTGGTACTAAAATGAGCTTAGCCCTTACTTGCAAAAAAAGAAAATAACTCCTCACTTATTCAAAAGAGCTAAGTCTTTACTTGGTTCATAAACCAACCAAGTCTGAGCAATGGAAAACCTGGTAAAATTTCGAGTCTTGCCGGAGATTCAAAATTCCGGTAATATGGTATGTAAAAAAATGTCTAACTCAGTGCAGAAACAGTAGGTTCTGATTTGGTGCAATAAAAGGTGAAGCCCCTATCGACGATAAACATGGCTAAGTCCTGACTCAGGGCAAGAATAAGCCTAGTCCTCAAGTCGATTGAATCAAAATTTGTTACGAAATGGGTGAATGCCTTAATTGAGACAACTCAACGGACGATGTAAAATAAGTCGAGTCCTGACTCAGTTTAAAATAGACCCAAGTCCAAGCTGAACAACTTTAGTGATGCGGTACAAATGCGAATCAACTTTTAACCTAACGTACAAATGAACTACGTTCAAGCTCCACGATAACTCGTGGCTAAAATGAGCTTACTCCTAATTTTATGCAAAACGAGCTAACTTTCGAGTCAGTGCAAAAGGATTTGGTCCTCACTAAGGGTAGAAACGAGGCAAGTCCAAGCTACCTTTAATCACCTCCCTGCTAAATTTTCTAAGCAGAAAGGTAGGCTAATAACATCTTATTTACACTGGAAACTTACCGGAAACCGTTACACTGGAAACCGTTACTAAACCTTTGGAATAAAATGTAATAATTTGGTGCCTCATTTGAAGTAGAATCACCAAGGGATTTTCAATATGTATGGTTTTTTACTCAAAATTGGCTATTTTCCAGTGATATTATGCAATTTTAAATAAGAAGTTGAGACCAAAGCCTATTCCAATCAAATGGTAATTATGTCAATGGCCAAATAAAATACAACATTTTGTTTTTTACCAAAGATGTATCGAATGCATAAATGTGTTCTTTAGCAAAGACACATCAAATTTGACAAATCCCATTAGTGCTGTTTTGTCTGACTTTCAAGACTCTTTTGCTCTTCTTTTGAAACTAAGATATTTTGAAAATAAATAAGCTAATAGTCTAGTTTAAAGGTCAGGTGATTACTGAAGCGTGTCAAGAAAGAAAAAAAAAATATATTTGCCAGATACATTGTAGATTCTTAAAATATGAACTTAAAAAAATTTTTTATTCATGATAATAAAAAGTTAAGTTAATAACCGCAACAGACAAAGTTTTTCTGTGATATAGGTATTCGCCACTCATAATTAATATCAATAAATTTTTAAACTGCATTATTAGTAACTACTTCACGAGTAACAGAGGTATACTAATTTTTTTTTTCGCCAAACTTTTTGGCAAAGTATAAGTGTCCTTTAACTTGATTTGTGTTTAAATCACAACTCTTTGCTACTCAATAATAGCTCCACACATCTCTCATTATATTATCAAGAAGTACTTATTCTGCTATTCGCTGACTGAAGCGTTGTGGGTTGTTTCAGAGTTGTTGGCTAGCGATATAAGCGCAAATAAATTGTAATGCTGAAAGAAACAGAAAAAAATAAGCGGCAAGATTAGAATCACTTATGTAAATTGTTTATGCATTATTTAATAGAAGATATACAATATAAGTATATCCTACTTATTTCTTATTATGTTCATCTATGTTTTACCTAAGTCTTTTTTATGGTCATTAAATGTAGCTTTCTATGTATTTAGTTTTTATGAAATGTTTTCTGTCGAGAAAGTGGTTGTTGGTACCAATTTCAAAACAGCCAAACTCCAAGTAATAATTTGATTATCCATTTTTCTTTGGCCAGGCGTTTTTTGAGCCCGATACCCGACATCAATTTGGCGATGCCAAATTGGTCTATGTAAAGTCCTTATGAATGTTAAATTAATTCTGATTTGGTAAATTATTTTAACTGATCAATCGAAGACTATTTATATTCTTATTTCCATCTCTAACAGAAAGTGCTTTGGGTCTTATATAAGCGAAATTTTAGTTTTTGGTGCATTTATGCGTATAATTCTTCCGCTTTCAGAAAATAAAAAAACTTAGTTGTTTAAAGCTTTGGTGGGTTGAGATTTTATTTTCATGAGAAGCGGGATTTTAGAGGTGACTATATTCAAAGTTCAATGTTCAAACATCTTGATTAAATTTGTTTTATTGTTTCGCATTAAATTTTTACCTAACAGCATACTTTCAGTGAGGATATAATTTATTGCAAGTTATTTATTCACAATTGGATTATCTTTTATATTTTGCAGTTTCAAGTACAACTTATCTGACAACTTCAAACTGTCTTGTCTGACAACTTGGTTTGCTCGATAAACAGACTTAGCTAATAAAGGACTTAATTTGAACCTTGAATGACAATTTCGAAGGAAAAAGGGAGAGAGAGAAAAAATAATATAAGTTCTTGGTCTGGTGGCTTTGGTTGAGGCAAGGTGGAAAGTGAAAGAAGTTGATCTTGTGTTTGCACGTTTCCATGGATTTCCCTGGTGGTCGGTTCGAACATTAAGTGAATTGAAGCCTGGTAAGAAATATTTGGTATTCACTTATAGTTACAGAAAAACCACTAGTGTTTTGACAGAGAACTCGATGGATTTCAAAACAAATAAAACGGCTTTTGCTGCAAACAAACACCAGTCTATAAAACGTACTATGACAGATCTTGCCAACAACCCGGATAGTAGCAAACAGACTTCGGAAATTCTCGGCTTACAACCTGAAATAACGGTTGAAATGTAAACTCTTAGAAGGGAGATACAATCTACGAGAAACTCAATCAGCGCTTTAGTTAAAATTAACATCAAAAAAAACTTTTGAAAGAATAGCTACTCAGACTGAGCTTGAAAATATTGCTCAGATTGTTTACTCATTGGATATGCACGAAGTTACGGTAGTTCTGGATAAAAAAATTTGTCATATTGGTGCTCTCGAGAAAACAATCGATTCCTACAAAGAAGAATTGCAAAAAGTACAGAAGGAAATGGATCTTATTGAATAAAATAATAAATCTTCGTCTGTCATCATTTATAACTTATCCGGGCTGGAAGTGAACAATCGGACCTCAAACTGGATGTGTCTTAAATCTTGCTACGAGCCAGCTTGGGGTTTAAACAGGGAAATCTGATGTCGCCGGTGCTAAAATGCTTGGTAAGTCGAATGGTTGTTATATTCCTTCGGTCCAAGTAACCTTCAAAATCCCTTTATTTGCCTGGGAAATAATAAAAACTAGTCGAAACTTCACCGCACGCGTACTTTCGTAACCGAAAGTTTAACAAAGCGACGTCAAGCAATTCTACAGGCCTCAAAAGCTGTTATTAGAATCAGAAATGCTTGGTCTAGCCTCTACGTAAAGAAAATAAAATTCCCTTCCTTTAAAAGTGATAAACCTTATAAGGAATACCGGGCTACTATAAACAAAAAGAAACTAGAATTAAAACAAAATTGTTATTGTACCGTTTTTGAATTAAATAAGAATAAGTCAGATCAAATTCAGGTCAAATTAACTTATTTAACATAAAAAATACAATAAAATTTGCAGCAGCCATCTACAAAAATCTACAGCCATCTACAAAAAGTTTGTTTACGATGGCGGAAAATCCATTATTATACAGCTTTACAACTACTACATGAAAAATAAAAATAAATAAGGAGAAATAACATTACACTTTCTAATCTTTCTCAATTATCACCCGAAAGGTAACGCTTCAATCAACTCTTGAGCTGGATTACATTTTCAGCTTGTCTTATACTATCTGGGAGGGAATTCCAAACCCCCGGTCCCGCAAAACGAGGCAGAAATACAGCACGTTGAGTACTCCGGAGCTTAGATGTAAGGTCATATGCATTTCTAGTCTGATAACAGTGATAAGATGAATTAGCTCTGAAAATTTCCCAAAATACCTCCGGTGAACACTTATTCACACATTGATATATAAAAATTGCTAACTGGTAATCCCTTAACTGATAAATATTTATAATTTTCAAACTTGTATAGCAATTCAACGTGCTATTTTCAAACTGAATATAGTTACCTAAAATACGAAATATTTTATTCTGTAGAATTTAGACCTTTCTAAAACTTTAAATAAAACTACTAGTCCATAGCATGCAAACATACGATAAATAAGGGCTAACAATAGAATGATATAGTAAAAGTAAAACATTAGAGGGTAGTTGATTTTTCAGTCTTCTTATCATACCCAAACCTGTCGAAATCTTAACTGCCACAAGATCACAATGCGATTTGCAACTTAAATTAAAATCAAAACTAAAACCTAATTAAAGAAACCAAGAACTAATTAAAACTAAGACTAAAGTACTTAACACCATTTACATGCTTTAAAAATTAACCATTAAAAACAATGTTGTTATCTAAACCACATGAAACCCCATTTCTACAAAATATCATGAAATTCTTTTTTTGATATTCGATGCCAAATAAATAGAACTTGTAAAACTATTCATTTCAGCGAGGGCCTTATTTGTCTTCTCAATTAACTGGTTCAGATAATGAGCTGTAATCGTGAAAACCATGCATTAGCAAAAGACGCTATCAGTACATCTGATATGTAAAAAAGCATGGTATCAACGTAGATTAGAAAGAAGTGGATCAGGCACGGAACCCTGAGGCACACCAAAATTAACGATAAAAATTTTTGAAATAGAACTTTGAATACAGACTCGAATAATACGCTGGTCAAGATATGATTCAAATATACGAGCAACATGGAAAATAATAAACGGGATACTTAAGCCTCATAAAAAACAACTAAAAGAAGAAATTCCAAATATTAGTACTTTCTCGAATGGGGTTTTTATTAAAAGAGGATGCGGATATTGCTAATGGATTTTGTGCTTATTTTTTAGAAGTTAGATCAGGTATATCTCGGCAAATTATAGTAGTACTAGTCCAATTGAAATAACTGCAAACATAAACGTGCTTGATACAGCTAACTTAGTTTTCGCTCAGGATGATATGATAAAATGCATGGGTTACAAAAAGCATTTAAATAAATTAGTTCCTCCGAATTTCATAGAGTTAATTAAATACCAAAAAGAGCATTAAAATTAATTTTCCCGGTTGTTTGTCATGTTTTTCTTTTTTCTGCTTAATATTTCATCTAAAAAAGGAATTGTTCCCAAATAACCGAAGAAAGTTACATAATACATATGCATAAGAATGGAGATAAATACCAAATTAATAACTACAGGTATATTTCAATTTTACCGGTATTCTATCAACTATTTGATAAGGTATTCAATGAAAGAATGGCAAAATTTATAAATGAAAATAGAATTTTACCGTCTAGCCAATATTGTTTTCGTAAAGGTCATTCCACTACACGTGCTGTATATTATTTTATTATAAATATCCAGAAAATTTTGGATCCGTGACGTCGGCAATTTTTGTGGATCTTTCGAAAGCTTTCGATACTGTTAATCACGAAATATTAATATCAAAAACGAATAAAATGCATTTTTCGGTTTGGATGGTAAAATAGATAAAATCGTATTTGGAAGATAGAATGCAGATTGTAGCTGCCAGCTCATCCACATCATTAGGAAGAAAAATAAAATGTGGGGTTCCCCAAGGTTTGATCCTATGGCCCCTACTTTTCTTGATATATCTTTCGGAAACAAAAGAACTTATAGTGATTGAATACCAATAACGTATACTGATGACATAGTAATATTGTTTAAGTCATATACGGTAGATGGTTTGTTTTCTATTATGCAGACCACTTTACCTCAATGGTCTAGTTATTTGCGAATGAAACATCGAAAACAGAATAAAAATATTTCGAAAACTGAATATATGATTTTTTCAAACATACAAGATTTTGAAACAAATAAGGTATTTTCATTTGGAAAAGTAGTGCTTGGAAGAGTAACCAATTTCAACTACTCGGATTTGGGAATTGTTATTGATGAAATGATTACATGGAAAGATTATGTGAGGGCATATTGCATTAAAATTTCCCGTGGGACACTTATTTTAAATATACTAAAGCATTTTATTCTTCATGAAGCACTTAAAACTTTATACTATACTCTCGTCTCTTTATGTTGAGAGTATTGATGTGCTCTATGGTCTAATTAATTTAATTATAATACAAGTAAAATCGAAGTAACACAAAATCGGACAGCAAAAATTTATTTTCATATAAATACCCTACAAGTGATTCATTCCACCTTGCAAAAGTTCTAAATGCTCTAAAATATCTATACTCAAAGTTTAGTTTATTCGTGTGTTAAATCTTTAAACCCCTTCGACTAGGACAACTTAATATGTTTCAAACAGCTTCAGAATGTCATTCACACCCAACAACCTCATCTGAAAATAATTTACCCATATCAGAAATGCGCCACAGCCATAGAGCTGCACTGTCATTGCGACATGTAGATATAAAGGTGTTGAATATGTTGCCAAACTACATAAAGGAATCAATTTCGCTAAGTTGGTTTCTAAAAAATATTTAAACACATCTTATTGAGTAGACTAAAGCTGTTTGTTTGTTGTTGTTGTTTCGGGTTAGACGCGTTCAACCAATAGGTCATATGCGTTCGTATCATTCGATTGTTCTGTGACTTTTGTAATCACTAGCTTGCTTGGGTGTCATTTTGGTCAATATTCACTGAACCTGATCATGCATCACTTATCTTGCTATTGCTAGGGAGTATTTCACCTGCAGAAGCTGCCTGCATTGAAAAACAGCAATCAAAATATTGCAACTGTGCTTTGTCGTACAGCGATTAAAATACATATACGACACAATTATAATAGATAATACATTTTTACATTATAAACTATTGCATACCTCCATATATATAAATTTAATAAGATAAATATAAAAAGATATTTAAGGATAATAAAACAAATAAAATAGAAAAAGGATAACTCTAAAATAAAATAATATGGGAGGGGCATCATGGCCGCCAAAAATAAAAAAAATATGGAGCCATCTATCATTTATCTTGTTTATTATAGGGGTTAATCCCCATCGCCACCGACCAACAAATATAAACAGGAACCAGAATGATACGAAAACCATATCAAACAGCAAATACAATTTTTATACAATTCAATTATAATTAATAATACATTTAACCTGTAACCTGTCACCTAGATCAAATTACAAACAAATAAGGCAACTCTAAAAAAAGGAAACATACAGGAAAAAAAAAATAGGGAATGAACCAAACCAGTAGTCTTAACCAAATTACTTAATAGGCTTGTGCTTAGTCAACCATGCCAAACCCAAGGAAAAATTGTGGGCTGTTTTTTTAGTTTTTCCGTTTAATGTGTATAAGATACGTGTCCCGTTTGAGGCAATAATCTTGTGAAGTGACTTATTTCTTTTAATATATGGAATACTTGTAGATTGCCCAAATATACACAAGAATCGATTTCACTAATCTCGTTCTGGAAAAAAAACTTAAAAATATCTTGTTGAGTAAATGAAAAAATTGGTTACATTTTTTGTTGTTTGTTTAGTTTTTCTGCTTAATATGTTTTCTGTTCGATAATATTTTCGTCAAATATTTTGTGATAATCTTATCAAAGAATGGATTTATAAAGTTCCCATATTAGCCTTTTATAGCCTCTGACATGTTGGCAGCATTGGAATAAGTGTATGTATTGTTTTTTATTTTGTCAATAAATCAAGTTAAGTCAATTTTTAGGCTTTCAATGTGCTTTTACCTCCTTAGAACACTTATTGGCAATTTCGGGTCACATAAAGAAAAAGCAAATAATGTCATGATGCGGTAATTTACGCTAATAACACTTTTTGATACTTGTGTGGCCATACAGAAAATATTTTGGTGGGAATTTTAGGGAATCCTTGAGCCAAAGCGTCAAACATGAGTCCAAGAGATTATCATTGCTTAAAGTTTCCCTATAGCATAGTAACACAATATACTTTAAGTAATAAAAACAAGATACTTACTACGGAACACTAATATGAAACAATATTTAATCTGAAGGCTATTGGAGCAATTATGATAGACTTTGGGTAATTCTGGAACATAGTGAAAATAAACTGGAGCCTAATTTTATAAAACTGTACAATTATCAATCACCGAAGTCATTTGGTCATTTGGTGCAAGAAAAGACTAAATCAGGTCTATTAAATTCTTGACTATATACATTTCTGCAAATTTTCGAATACTTTTGAAATTCGCGCTCAATTTTGTGAAGCATCAAAACTCTTTGGGCTCAACACTTCCAAAATAGTATTAGGCTACTTGTAATTCAATAGCGTATTCTTCAAAATAGGACAAATAGTCATTCAATACCATTCAGTTTAATAGTTTAATTAGAACTCAGTACTCTTCTTCTTCTTCTTCTATTTAACAGCAGGCGGGCTTTTCAGTAACACTATTTAGCCCTTTTCCTTTTGCTTCACTCTGTGGGCTACAGAGCTACTGGCTTGATTGCCTCATATTTATTAGATATATTCAGATATCTTTCAGCAGATCTTTCGACTCTAGGAGTTCAAATATAAGATGATAGATGTCGATTTCTATACTCTGTGTGCAGATATAGTTGGCTAGGCTCTTGGCTGATAGTGGGATTTTGTGGTGTTTGAAGTATTTTAACAGTTTAGAAAGCAAGGTATGTTGTGCAGACGTCAGCATATTACATTCAAATAGGCAATGGTCAATTGTTTGATTATTCATATTACAATGCCTGCAAAGAGGGGACAGGGGAATTGAACCACTTGAATTAGAAAGCTTATATGAGAATGCAAGGAAATTTAGTCCATTTGTTCCAGAACGAATTCTATGATAAATTTTAGAAAGATACTTATTGGGAAAGGGGGAAAGGATAGGATTAATCTTATTAAAATTAATATCTGATAGCCTCCATCGGTAAATATCTCTAATTGGGATTGGTCTCCCACTTGGCTGGTCAATATTTATAGCATTTTTTGCTATTTCATCAACCTGATGATTACCACTTATGCCAGAGTGCCTAGGAATGTACTGAAAGTAAGTTTTTATGCCACTTGAAGCAAGATTATCAATAATACTGAGACAATGATAAGTGTCAATGTACAACTTGTATTGAGGAGCTGGGGCCAGCAACTCAAGGCTTGATAAAGAGTCAGAATAGATGATAATATTATTCGAATTTTCAATCAAAGATTGGTTTTGCTTAAGGTTTTCTAATGCCATGATTATGGCATTTAACTCAGCAGACATTATAGATAAATTATTAAATAATCTCTCGCCCATTGCAATTTTCAGGTGAGGAAGGAAAACACCACTTGCAACCTTCTCATTCATTTTTGACCCATCAACAAATATTTGGAAGTGATTTTTATAGGTAATTGTATTAAGTTCTGCAAATTTTTTCTGAACAAAAGCAATGGGGGTTAAATCTTTATTCCATTTTGAAAATTCAGTATTTATTATGGGAAATGACCAATTCCATGGAGGGGATTGGGGGAAAGTAGGTGCAATAGACTTTGCTGGTACAGGGAACTTCTTTTGAATATTGGCATACTCATCTGCAATACCTCTATACATGGCTGGATTTCTTAACCAATTATGTAATGTGTGTGAGCTATTTGATTCAATTTTTGTAAGATGTTTTATCAAGAGAAAGCTACGTCTCTCCCTTATTGTTGTTAATCCACTCTCCATAAGCAGAAACTTGGTGCTTGTGGGTTTCCTAAGACCAAATATGAGACATATTATATCATTTTGTGTTGTTTCAATTTTTTGCATCTGGGTCTTTGCACATGCACCATAGACAATGAACCCATAGTCAATATGGGGTCTTATATGTGATTTATAAAACTGGAGTAAGGTTTTCTCCTTACAACCCCAGGGTGTGGAAAGAAGTCTTTTTAGTATATTTGCTTTTCTATAACATCTTTTTATTGTGTTTGAAATGTGGAGGTGGAAATTAAGTTTTTGGTCAAGCATGAGACCTAGGTAATTAATATTATTATCTTCTGGAATAGTTGTTTTATTTAGAGTTAGTTTTGCATTAACATAGTTTCGCTTCCTGTGAAATTGGATTATTTTTGACTTGGTGGGTGCAATGGGTAAATCTGAATGTTGAGAGAATTTTTCAAACTGGAAGTGACTTTTGCAGATTTGACTGTGCTATGTGAACGGTGTTCCCAGATTGCCATAGCACCAGATCATCAGCATATTGTAGATTCGTGTGGTGTAGGTTCATGTCCCAGAGATATAGGGCAAATAGGAGGCAACTGAGGACTGCTCCCTGAGGTAGGCCTTTGGATATTGTCTTTTGGGGTGAAGAGGCTGAACCAACACAAACAATGAAACTTCGCACTTCTATGAAGGATTTAATAAAGGATACTAGCTTGGGAGGTACTCCAAGGTTTGCAAGTTTATTTAAAAGGATTTGGTGGTTCACATTGTCATATGCTCCTTCAAAATCAAGGAAAGCTGCCACTAGGATATTATTTTTTGAGAAAGATTCATTTATTGCATTTGTTAGCAAAATGAAAGCATCTGTTGAGGAGTGGTATTTCCTGAATCCAGTTTGAGTGTGTGGGATCATGTTATTTTTCTCAACAAACCAGAGAAGTCTGTGATAAATCATTTTCTCCATTATTTTCCCCATCACAGGTGTAATCATTATGGGCCTATAAGACTCAGGGTTATCTTTTGGTTTATTTTTCTTTAGGATTGGTAGGAGGGACGAACATTTCCATATATTGGGGAACCTAGAGGATGCCCAAGCGTGATTATAACAATTTAGCAGTTCTTGTTTGTATGAAGGTGTGAGATTCTTTATCCATGTAGGGTGTATATTGTCATAGCTGCTGCTAGTTTTGGACCTAATATGATGTATTGCATTATTCAATTCCTGGATTGAAAATGGATTAGTTATGTACTCGGATCCTGGGCGTGGTTGGTAACTAGGGTTCATAGGAATTGTGGACAGATTGATTTGATTGTTTGATGTTAGCTTATTAACAAAAAGAGTTGCAAATAGGTTAGCCTTTTCAATATCATTGTCATAATGGGTATTATTGTGTATAAGCTCATACAGGAGTGGGTTTGGAGAAGTCTTTTTCCCACATATGTGGCTTATTATTTTATGTATAATTGGCTCTTGCGTTTCTCTTGAGAGATTATTTGCAAAATTATTCCAGTATTTATATTTAGCATCTACTATAGTCCTTTTTAGATTAGATTCTGCTTGTAATTTTTTTAAATATGTAGTAGGTGTTGTTTTTTTTTATGAATTCTGTCCTAGCTGCCTTTTTTATCTTCCATTTATTTAGGCACTCATTTGTCCACCATGCTTTAGGAATTTGTTTAGGGAATGTTTTCTTAGGTTTAATGTTTTCTTAGGGAATGTACTCAGTTTTATTAGAGCCAATATAAGTGGAATTCTTCTTGAAACAATAACCAAATCGAGGATTTGGGGAAAGATCTGTTTTCCCATTTATTTTTCATTGTCATTGACTTGCGCGAAGAACGTTGTCAACGCTGCCAAAATGTTCAAAAATGGAAAACATGACAAATTTACAATCTATTTCCTATAACCATGAAAAGAAATCCCTTAAAATCTTAGATCAGCTTGAACTTCCCCATAAAACAAAATACTTGGATATAAAAAATGCCAAAGATGCCTGGACAGCTATAAAAACTATGCAGGTAAGATGAATCCCTAAGCCTAAACTTCTTTAAAAGCCTTCAGTAGGCCTAACAAAATTTATAGGCTAGGATCTATAAAGAGGTTACGGTAAAATTCTACTTTAGTTACTTTTGGCTATCTTAGAAAGGGGTTGGGTTAAAAAAATGAAACTTTCAGGGATGGATGTACATGCTGAGGTATGTCCTGGGAAGGTACTTTAAAGTACCTAGGCTACCTCCACTCATCCTCCCTCTATAGGCTATAATGGTAAATAACTGCACATTACTAGTTTTTTTTAGCTCATATTTCATCCTATATTACTATCATAATTATAAATCACTGCTTACCTTACACAACTTCAGCTTTTAACCTTGTTCATTAAAATATATTTCAAAATCCTATTTCCATTATAAGCCATTTAATTTTCTACTCATGCTGACTTGGTTATGGTATAATGAAAGTGGGTCTATGATGTAACAATTTGGTTTATCATAACCCCTTAAGGTTAGCATGCAGGTGGCAAGTGTAGATAAGCCATTTAAACTTTATTAATTAGGGAAAGGATTTGACAAGAGATAGACCAGTAAAAATAACCAAATCATCTTTACATTATTTTGCTATTTTAACCAATTATTCCATTATTAACCTTTAATTGTAATTAATTATGTTACCTTAAAGTACCCTATCCTAATCTATATTTTTGTTAAGCTTTAAGCCATTATTGTCAAGAAAGTGCATTTGATAATCCTTAAGCTAGCAAAGGAGGAAAACACCTCTGTGTTAAAAAAAAAAACAAAGAAAAAAAATAGTCTATGTTTAATTCACATTCAGTTTCAGCTCAAAATAAGCAGTAACAAAGGGGTTGTTTTGTTCAAGGTATTTTTGCTACGCAGTCAATAATTAGTCAGATTATTTATCAATTTGTAGAAGAAAAAGCTTAAAAGATTTTTACTAAGAACACAAAATGAGACTAAAGAGTCCTTACTTATTTTGTCTAAAATACTGATTTGGAATAAAAATAACTTATTTAGAACCCAAAATTGGTAACAGGAAAATGACAATGTATGCTAATGAGTTCCAGTATTCCTTAGCTTACTGACTTTTATAAATTGCCAAACATATTGAAAATAATTTTGAACACTCTATACTTGAATAAAAACCAGACAATTAAAATCATTGCTGCTAAATGCTATGTTCTGCATTCAGGGCAACCTAACCCAAGACACTTGTAAACCTTTTATGATGGCATTGTGATAGAGCATGAAGTTGTTAGTTCTGATGTAGAACCTGATCTTAATCTTTTTTATTCTGACTTAATGCCTGTTACCCCTCTGATAATCAGTCAAACATAAAGGCATAGTGTTATTAAGTAAAATTTAGTAAGTGGGAACATATTTGTGGTTACTAACTTCCAAAAGGGTATGCATAGCCCAATCTTTTTGCTTAAAGTTATATTTAAGTCATGTATATCAGTGTAATGTTAATTTTTCTTTAAATTATTGCCAGATGATATTTTATGCCTCTCTTATTCAAGAACTATTGCTGGAGGAGAAGAGGGCTGTTATGCAGTATATTTCGTTTCAAACAGAAAGTCACCAGGTCTTAAAATCAGAATCCATTGAAATCCTGTTTTACTTCATGACCAATGTCTCAATTTCATTACCTTTAGAGAATTGACTAAACAAAATTAAAAAAGAAACCCAGTAAGGAAAAAAGGTCTTATACATACATGCAAGTATAGGGGAACTTATTTTTGGGTAGGCCCAAGCTCAACAAAAACAGGAAATTATACAAAAGGCATATAATGGAAAAATTGTATAATATTTGGATTTTTTTTTTATACAGGCTTTGTAGCCTGTGTCTGGGAACATGATATGTTATTTTTATTACCAGAAAATGAGAGTAACTTTTTATTCAAAAATAAAATAGAGAATTAAAGCTTAGACAGAGGGGTAATGCTCGGGTTGTCTCTATTATCTCTATGTTAATGCTTTTTTATATACAATATATTGAAAATATAGTAGGCCTACATTAGAACATAGTGCATAGAAAAGCTATCTGATCAAGTATACAAAAAAAAGAGAGAACACTTAACTGATATTCAAACTTGCCTATAATAGCTTAATGTATATCATGAAGATGATATCAAAAAGGCTAATTAGCCTAATGACAACCAGCTCAAAGACTGGACTAATTAGATGGGTCCATAATCTCATATCTTTGATAATTTTTTCAATTTCTTTCCAAGGGCAGAACACTTAAAATATGTTTTGCATCATAGCAAACCTGGCAGACTGAAGACTTGTCTGTTCTGGTGAAGAGGAATAAAAGTTGAGAGAGTGACAGAACATGCAGAATAACAAACAGAGAATAAAGCTGTCTTAATATATAATGGCTATACCTGTACAAATGTTTGCAAGATAAAGGTGCTTTGTATGACTTGAAGAAAATGCTTTCAAGAACTTTGACTCATGATTATCCTGGGAGTGGTCCTATGTAATAAATGTTAAAATTTAAAATCTAATAAAACTGTACTTTGAATATACTAAATCAAAACACACTAAGTTTCCATTTCACACATTGTTTGATTTCTACCAAAGTGGGTATTTAAAAGCTGTTGAGCTCTTTCACTAGATATCCAAGCCCAATGTTGCAATAGTGAGATCCAAAATCAAAATGAATTAACAACATACCTCACAAAAGTGTTTGTGAGATTGTTGCTGAAAAAAAACATGAGTATTATACTGCTTAAGCTAGAAGTGTAAATTCACCTACATAGCTGACCAATACTTGAATGAGCTTCTGCTCTTATTATTATTTAACATGGCTTTTATTTTTACGTCTAAGTTTCAACATCCCCCTTGCTTCCTTAAGAAAAACTTCTTTTATTTTTAATTAGCTATTCTAAGATGCAGCCTGTTTAAACCTATCTAAAATAGAATTTTGGAATGTTAAAAGTCACTAATTATCTCAGGCTTAATTGAAGGGTTCATTGGTTGGACATCAATATGGGATGGTGGCCAATTTTGCAACTTCTGCGCCAGAAAGGAAAATGGATAAATCTAGTTTTCGAACCCTTTCAAGAAAATGCTTTACAAATACTAAATAGATGTAACTTAGAAATATATATGTTTTAGATATTTTCAGTGGGAAACAATGGTTAGATGGCAGTGACTTGTGCATTAATGCTTAAGTACTCTTCAAGGTGAGAGGTGCTCCAGCTATTGCTATTGTTGGCTGTCTAGGTGTTGCTATTGAAGTAAATGTAACCAATTTATCATCAAAGGAAGAACTGCACACTTTTTTTGCTGAAAAAATGGAATATATAAGCACAGCTAGGCCCACTGCTGTGAATATACATGGAGCAGCTAAATTTCTTAAGGAGTTCTCAGCCAAGCTTCTTGAGGACACATCTTGCAATTTGACATCTATGAAAGAAAAGTAAGTTGTAAGTTTTATGAAGTAATAGATTCTGGGACTTCATTATACAAAAATAGAATGTGAGGGGGCAGGGTAAGGCACATGCCATGTCTTCACACAAGAGGCATATTGGCCCAAATTTAACAGTATATATTGAGATCTAACTAATGTACTTTGCAGTGCCAAATTCTGTATCCCATGTAATTGCTTCAAGTGAACTGAAAACATAGTAGATCATAGGCACCATATACTCACACAATATACCAAATATGGGCTGACTAAAGATAAATAAATTAGTCTCATCACATAATTCAGGAATATATTCTTTAACTTTCTCATCATTCCAATATTTCTTGTAAACTTACTGCTAATAAAAGATATATGATTTTTGAAAATAAGGTAAATATCAAAAATAACACCAAGATATCTAATATTGTTGATGCACTTGACTACAAGATTATCTATATGAATATCAGTAATCTAGGTATAATAATTAGAAGACATGCCATATATAAGAAAACCTGATTTGTTATTATTTAACAACAGTTTATTTACTTTCAGCCACTTATCTATACATAGCATACCCTTTTTCATTATTTCTGTTAAATCAGCTGAAGTCTTTGCTGCCTCAGTAAAATGGATTCAAATACAAGCATTATTTATCAAACTCATAGCAGAAAAACTTGAGTCATTAATGTATATTAGAAATAAAATTAGACCTAAAACAGAACCCTGGGGCACACTAAATTCAACTACTCTTTCATTTGACATATTTACAGGATCCTGGGGCTCATTAAATTCAACGACTCTTTCACTTGACATATTTAAAGAACTCTGGGGCACACTAAGTTCGACTACTCTTTCACTTGACGTATTTACAGAACCCTGGGGCACACTAAATTCAACTACTCTTTCACTTGGCGTACTTACAGAACCCTGGGGCACACTAAATCCGACTACTCTTTCACTTGACGTATTTGCCTTAGATAATTTGTTGTTGAAATGAGTTGGTGGTTTTGAAGATCGGCGAACCCTGGGTTTTACTGGCCAATCCTAGACTTAAACAAATTACAGGTGTATAGTGGGTAAATTCAACATGTCTACCCTCTGAGAAGTACTCTTCCCTTTGTATGAATTTATACTGAGGTAGGCTAGGTGTGCTGACAAATTCACTGTGCATTGTAGGCTTCTGTTCATATAGCTGGGTAAATGTGAGTAATTAATAAGTTGATTTGTACAATTTTTATTTAAGAGTCATATCACAAATAGAAACTATGCTAAAATCTGATGTAGATGACAATAGGAGTATTGGCAAGTTTGGAGCAGAGGATATTGTTTCAAGACTAAATGGAGAAAATGCTAAGATACTAACACATTGCAACACTGGTGAACTTGCAACTGCTGGATATGGCACTGCTCTTGGTGTTATCAGGCACTTGAGAGAGCTTGGTAAATTAGGTAATTTTTTTTAGTATTATAAAATTTGATGTTTTTCTGTTGATTTTTCTTATGTCTGTCTGTTTTTTGTTTTGACTCTAAAATACAAATTTGGTCCAGCTGGGCTTGTTATAGCCATTTTTTGGAATAAATCTGATCTTATTACTACCTTATAAAGGCGAATCTCCTCCTTTGAATATTTGCCTGAGTCTTGGGTTAAGGGAGGGAAAATGTATTTTGTGCATCAATTTATTTTGTTTTTAAAGGGAATCGCTATTAAATCAGTTTGACCTGAATAATTTTCCTTCCCCTATATCTGCCTGAGTCTTTGAATGAAGGAGTGTGCATCAGTGATCTTTTCAAGGTTTGGGGGGGGTGCAAAAAAATAACAATGTGTTTTGTACAATAATTTGTTTGTTTTTTATGGAGAATAGGCTGTTCAACCACTTCTATCTGAATAATTCCCCTCCCCCTCCTCTCCCATAAATGCAGGGATTTCATTTGAGAATTACCTTAGGAACCTATGTTTGAGGGGGGTGCTTTGACCCGAATTTTACTTAGTAATTAAATTTAAAAAAAAGAGTTGTTCAACAAAAGATAAAAGCAATATTAAAACTATAAAAAAGCAGAATTTAGTTCATACTAAGAAGTTATATTTAAAATCAACATTAATTACTGTAAACGGAGATGTGAAATCCATAACGAGCAGTAATTATACTGATGTTGATTTTTGATTTTAGTTGAGTTTTATATTAAAAAGAATCGAAATACCGCAAATAAGTGTGCTGTTGTCGCCTTTCCTTCAATTCCCCATAAAGACCATAATGGCGTTTGAGCCTTATTGAAATATAAATAGATTGTATAAGTTGGAAATTTTATTTAGCCTATAGATTTTCTATATATACATAAGAAATCAATTGCAGAATAAAAAGATTTGAATAGAAATTGGGACCTTTTTATTTTAATAAAACTAAATTGATTGCTACAAAATGTGTTGAAGTGGAAAAAAATTCATGGCAGATTGAGCAATACTGCCGCTTTTTTTTCTTAAATTTTTTTTTACATGCTACTTTAGAAAAATGAAAAATTCTTAGATATATTTAATTTGAAAATATGTAATATTTATTAAATGTGTATATTTACGCTAATTTTATTTACGCTAACTAACGGTTCGGAGCTAATTTTCCCAAATCAAGTGAAAATGACAGCGAAAACTGACCCGTTTCTGTGGATGCTTGAATTATGCAGGCTTACTTAGTTCAGATAACATAACCAAATCCCAGCTGAAACCAAATTTCAGCTGGAAGGGGGGTTAACTGGGGTCTGTGGGACAGTTCCCTCCGCCCCTGCCTCATAGAAAATAGCCTGACCCAAAATCTGTATCACATGGATGGCGTATGATTGGCTACAAAATTGACAGCAGATTCTGGTATCAGAATTCGAATCATTTCTGCATTTTAGAAAATTACATTATACATTTTGGAAAAAAAATCTTACTCTTTATCTTGAGGCCCAAATAAGACATAGAAAACCCAATTGAACCAGTAGTGATGACCTGGAAACAAAAAAATATAGTATTTAATATGTTCAAACGGACTTAAAGTGGCCAAGGAGATGTCAGGGATGATGCATACAGAGGGAAAAAAACAAATGTTGAAGATAACTAGACTTTAAATTCAGGCAAAATGTATATTTCAAAATCGAGAGAGATTAGTTGTTTAAAAAAAATTCGATAAAAAACACCAAAAAAGGCATTTTTTTACTCAAAATACAGAAAAACTGCCAGGTGTAGCTAGCTATAAGGCCTAAAAGCGGGGCTAGGTTCCCTTTTGATTGGTTTTCGAAACCAACACTAGATGTCAGATTTGCAAATATACGAGTTGCATTAGCTATCATGGATCTTAATAATGGCCTTTTTGCCATCTCTGGAAACTAATTGACATAACCTCTATACCTTCAAATGCTGTCCCTGTCTTGACCTGATTATGTTCTGGGTCTGTTACATCTTTAGTTCAAACTGTGTTACAGGTCTTTTCTTGCGACAATTTATGTCTTAGCGACAAAAAAGTGGCAGTCGCGAAAAATCAATGGAAAGCAAGGCAGGCTTGTATGAAAAAATAGTGAAAATTTTACCAGCTGATCGCGAATGTCAAATCTCAATGGATCGTGAATGATCAAAGTTTAACTATGCTACCATTATTATAATACATTTTTTGTATAAACCATTGTGAATACTTGGCCTTAGTCACTATTTTTATATGTATTAAATAATTTTTTTCTTTCTGAAAGTAAGGAGCAACATTAAAACTTAAGAAGAACAGAAATTATTACGTATGTGAGAGAGGTTGCCCTCAGTCAAAACCTCCCTCTTTACACTCAAGTTTTTAAAGTACTTTTAAAAAAGCTTCTTATTGTTCTAATTAAATGAACCTTGTGTTTCAAGAGTCGTTCTTAAGGGATTGTTACAAAATTCTAACTTTAGCGTAAAGAGCGAGGTGTTGAGGAGGGAGCAACCCCCTCATATAAGTAATAATTTCTGCTCGTTTTAAGTCTTATTGTTGCTCCTTACTTTCAGTTAAATAAAACTTGTTTTATTTAATTTCTGGCCGTCTTTTAAATAATGCCTGAAAATCTGGCTCCACCTTCCCAGAAAAATCCCCCTTCCCCACAAAAATATCTTCTAGACAATTCAATCCCTGTGAAAATTTACCCTGGGCAATTACCCTTAACATCTCCACGTGTGAAATTGCGTTGGCAAAGAGAAATCAAGACATAAAAAGAATTTCGTATAGCAATTCTGGCAAATTCCCCTAGTATAAAATTACCCCTAAAAAATCACCCCTGGAAACTTCCCCAGAAGAAATTTGCCCCCCCCCCTACCCGAAAAATATATGCATACTTTCCAATAATAATTACCATCCGTAAATAATGGGTAAATTTTATAACTTAAAGACCTTTCTCAAGGGGCTGTGGGCGGTCATGTTATTTTCAAAAGCATAGTTAATGGGCCTTTCAACTATGCTGAACAAAATGGCTATCTCAAAATTTTAATTGGACGATTGTGGGACAGGTCCTAGCTGCCCTCCAATCTTTTTGGTCACTTAAAAAGAGCACCAGAACCTTTAATTTCCGTTCGAATTAGCCCTCTTCCGATCTTCTAGGACCACTATATCGATACAATCACCCCAGGGAAAATGAAACAAATAAACATGCATCCGTGGTCTTTCTTCCTGCAAAAAGTACAAAATTCCACATTTTCGCAGATAGGAGCTTGACACCTTTGTAGTAGTGTTCTCTGATACGCTGAATCTGAGCAGAAAACTTGCCCCTCCCCCCCCCCACGCCCGAAAAATATATGCATACTTGCCAATAACAAATGCTATACGTAAACAATGGGCAAATTTTATAACTTGAAGACCTTTTCCCAGGTGATTTGGGGGGTAATGTTATTTGCAAAGGCATAGTTATTGGGCCTTTCAACAATGCTAAACAAAATGGCTATCTCAAAATTTTGATCGGACGATTTTGGGAAAAAAGGGGCATGGGAGAGGGCCTAGTTGTCCTCCAATCCCTTTGGTCACTTTAAAAAGGACACTAGAACTTTTAATTTCCGTTCGAATGAGTCCTCTCCCGATGTCTTAGGACCACTATATTGATAGAATCACCCCAGGAAACCCCAGGGTTTCATTTCATTTCTTTTTTCTTTATAAGCCATTATGTCGCTTTTCCTTGAGTTATTAATGATTATAAGACAATAATTATAATTTTAATTGAAGAGAAGGTTTACTGCACCGAAACCCGTCCGTATAACCAAGGCGCAAGATTAACAGCTTATGAACTTATACAAGAAAAGATAGACGGCACACTCATTTGCGATAGTATGGTTTCTCTTTTAATGAAAATGAAGAAAATTGATGCTGTTGTTGTTGGAGCTGACAGAGTTGCCAGCAATGGTGATACAGCGAATAAAATTGGAACCTATCAGGTAAGTGTAGATATAAGTAAATAGAAAAATAACTCCTTTATTTTCCATAATAGATAAAATAAGACATTAGCATTGGATTGTCACTTACATGTTAATGCACTTATTTACAGTGCGTTTGAAACAACCTCAGGAATCAAAGTTACGCACAAAATAAGGCACAAATGAAGACAATAAGTTAGTCGAACTAACATGTGGCAGGCTTTGTTTATGAAGACCATCTGACGCTGTAAACTGTCTATTACAGGGCTTATGTCGTAAATCTGATGCATAATAAGAAAAAATATCTCAGAGTTTTTCAAAAGACAGACATTTGAAGCCAAATTTCACTGTCAGGTCATGTCTTATTTCTTTAAAGGTTGGTAGACATATTACACTGAGAGTATCTTCATAAGAAGCATACTAGAGTCCTAAAGTAATTTTGCACGCTCTCTTTTGGATGCCCACAAGTTTATCACTTTGAGTCGTGATGAGGCCAGTGTTACAAATTGGGCAAGTGAATTCTGCTTTTGGCTTATTGTAAGGGTAGGAAACATACCCTGGTGGATGGGGAGGAATTAACGCAATGTTACAAACAATCGTAACAACAAACCATATTTCCGCACTTCCAACGGTTATGTAGGAATGTCATTTCAGGTCACTGTCAACCGCAACACCAAGGCATCTGGTGCAGGGTAATACGCAGGAATTATTTCTTGGGTGGTGACTGATAATAAATAAGCACTTGAAAATTTGAGAAAAAAATGTCCTGAAACTCGAAATAGTTAAGGATTTCAAGGAGATGGGTCCTGATCCCCCTCTCGATTAGGTGGAGATAAAAAGGGTGTTACGCCTGTTTTGTTGGGCTTTTTTTTAAAGTTTTTTTTAAAACTTGTCCTGAACAGTGAGAGAGAGAGAGAGAGAGAGAGAGCGAGATGTTTATTAAACCAAAAAACAACATCAGTATTAACAGCCACCCTGAGAAGTAAAAAACTTGTCCGAGGGGGTGGCAAAATACATTAAATAATAATTCAAGACTAAACAAATTATAAAACAACTAAGACAAATCGCACATCCTAATCGCTACCACAAACCTTACAACAAAACAAATTCCACTTTACTGTTAATATCATAGCCCGAGAGGCCATAATAAGCTACTAAATTGTTTATTTACATCCCCCCCCCCAATAAAAAACCAAATTCATACTTACTAAAAAGGGTTTCTTTAATGTCTCTTTTAAGCAAAGAAATATTGCTATTATATTTAATACTATGATCTAGATGATTTTAACTTCTAATCCCCCTAGAAAAGCACACATAACGTCGACTGGGTCGAAACAATCAATGGAGTATTAATCTCTCCAGAAGATCGAGTGTCATAATTGTGGATCCTGGATCTCAAATTGACTTAAATGTCAAAACATGAAAGATCTGTACCATGTTATAGTCTGAAAATTAACAGAATATAATTTTCATAGTCAAGAAGCTCGTAGTATTCTTATATGCTCGTAAACGTTCCGTACCGAATCACGGGGTTGTAGGCCAACCAGCAAACGGACAGCGCTATTTGGAAGAACTCGAACAGGGTGGACAACGGAAGTAAATGTACCAAGCCAAACGCTACTACAGTACAGAATATATGGATGGACAAGGGAAAAATAAAGGAGGCATAGGACGTATGTACGAAAAAATGCCTAAGTTTTCTCATAGCTAGATTACGAGACAAAAGTTGACTCACAGACTGTGCATGACACTTAATGATAAAATTTCATCAAAATAAATCCCCAGGTACTTAATCAACAAAGCACGCGTTGAAATTCCACAATGCGTTATAATCTCATGACTCCAAGGATAAAAAACAGGATATTGGGAAAAAATAACAAAATTTGGCTTATCAAGATTAATCTTAAACCTGTTTACCCTCAACCAAGAACGTAACCT
Source organism: Artemia sp. Qi Xiang Cuo (assembly GCF_049724085.1). Taxonomy (NCBI): domain Eukaryota; kingdom Metazoa; phylum Arthropoda; class Branchiopoda; order Anostraca; family Artemiidae; genus Artemia; species Artemia sp. Qi Xiang Cuo. The sequence continues at coordinate 53,386,544 of NC_142809.1, read as the reverse complement.
ATTCACATTGTCTTTCATCGATGTCAGGAGAAATTCTTCCGTCTTTGTAGTGCTTATCTGCAAATAATGACACAGTCTCATTCCGGAGACTTGTTGTCATATCACTAACACTAAAACATCAATTATTGATACAATTAGCTTATCATTAATCAACAAAAAGAAGAGAATCGGGCCAGTAACAGATCCATGTGGTACACCACAAGTGACTGGGTGCAATTCAGATCTTAAGCAATTAATCTCTACAAACCGGTTAATAAGAAAACTAAGTATCAGATCGGGAGCTTTACCTCGGATCCCATACACCTCACATTTTTCCAAGAGTAGACCATGGTGAACTGTGTCAAAACCCTTCTTTAGGTCTAGAAATACTGGACCAATTTTAAACCCTGTGTCTAAAATCATATTAATAGTACTTGTCAAAAATATCAATGCGTCCTATGTCTTCCTATTTTTCCAGTAGTCAAACTGATTATTATTCAGAAGATTAAACTTCTTAGGAAATGTGGTTAACCGAGAACTAATTTTTTTATGTCTGAACTTTGTCTTTTTCTTGTCTAAACATATACTTCAAGAAAGTTAATTCAATTAGAATTTCGTTAATCTTAGCCAAAGTTAATCTTCCAGAAATGGGGAAATTGTATCGACTATTTTTGAACCTACTGAAATAAAATGATTCTGAAACTCATTACAAATCGCAAAACCGTCTGCAGCTATGGCCTCATCTACTATCACTTCTGATGGTAGTATAATAAGGACTCTGACCTATAACACTACGGATTATTTGCCAGGTCTTTAATGGGTTACCTTCAGCTTCCTTAAATTTCATGCTAATATACCTTTTTTTTAGCCTCACGGAGAGGATTAGTCAAACCATTCAAAAAACACGGAATATTCTCATCCGTAGGTTTTAAAGCTTATAACTTTTACAACCTATCTCTTAAATTTATTTTCCGAAGAAGATCTAGTGCTATCCAGGGCTTCTTCCATTATCTTTTCACCCCTTTCATATTCTTAACAACTCCCACTTCCTTAGCCTTTTCCGATAACTTACCATAAAAAAGCGTAAATTTACTATTTGCATCATTTTCCTCTCCAAGCAGGGACATCCAATCAATATGAACCAAATTATTATTTAGATTCCGGAGGGCATTTTGATCAAGAACTACAGCCCTTTTGCTCAAGTCAAAAATTTGTCGCTTATGAGTAAATTCAGCAAAAACACCCAAGTGGTCAGATTCAACATTTAAATAACCCCTGGAGGTCTAAAAGGTACATTTGTAAATATATTGTCCAAAAGGTTTGCGGGCGTCCTAGAAACTCTAGTCGTAATGCTAATCATAGGGACTAAACGATAAAACAACATAGATCTAAAAGTTGAGAAGTCACCGAAGACTCGATATCTAGCATGTTAATGTTGAAATCGCCTAGAATGAAGCAAGGTTTTTTGCTGCATTGTACTTTCCCTTGCTGTTCATGGAAGAAACAGCTTTTAGGTAGGCATATTAAAATCGACACTTTTAGGTAGGGATACTCTTAGAATCATTGAGATCACACGTCAGTGTAGAATATTATCAGGGAGACTGAAGGCGGAGCCAACTTGAATGACAGAATTCGTAGTGTGAATTTAGACTAGTCGTCATCGAATTTGTAACGATTCAATAGACTTCAAAACTTGACAAAAAATAACTATTAAGAAAAGAAAAGAATTGGTCCTTTGCTTCATCCCCTGGGATGTGGTGCAAAAATAATTTGAGAAAGGACAAAACACGATCATGATCCAACATAAAGCACTGTTCTTGAGCCATTGAGAAGCTAGCTATCACCCTGATTAGTAGCTGTTTAGCACCCATAGCTATTATGTTCTATTTATAGAACATAATAACTTGAAAATATGTTCTATTACAGTTATTATGCTCAATTTACACTGTTCTCGACCCATTGAGAAGCTAGCTTTCACCCAGATTTGTAACAGTTTAGCACCCATAGTTATAACTTCTTATAAAGTGGTTCCATTGTCAAGACTGTCAAAGGCCTTGTCTATGTCTCTTAGTGCTATTTCAGCATAAGCATCATCTATTTATGGACTTCAGCAAGTATTCGGATCAGATAATACTATTGTCTAGACGAAAACTAAATTTACGAGGATCAACCTTAGGCCCAATATCCTTCAACAGAAACTCGAAAATAAAACTTGCCCAGGCCTTAGAGAGAAATCAGCCGGAGGTCATTTATGGAGGTTTCCTGCCTATAAGTATTGGCCTTAAAAAATTATGGGCCTTAAACCATCAACATATAAGTATGGGCCTTAAACCGTCAAAATATTCTGGGAAAAGCCCATCGACAAAACACTGATTGAAACCAGCGGTTAAAACAGGGTCAAGCTCACTCGCACATTCAATTATAAGCCTAGTAGGAATCTCGATCGGGACTAGGGACCAATTGAGACCAGGATCTCAATCGATGTTTTCGAACCCTGGTCTAACAAAGTGGGTTGATGTTCTGCTTGGCAATACGGGGCCCAGGGATTGATCTCCGCCGCAACAAGGCTGGGTGACAGGGTTGCTACTTTTCCCTGTAAAAAAAGACCCAACAACTGAAACGTCAATTTGAAGCCCTGTGTGCCAGCAATGGCTCTGGAGGATCTTTATTCCCTATTCAAGATGCTTTCCGAGGATGAAGGTTAGAGTTTCTTTTCAACTGCAACGATTTGGAGAATAAGTATTTCTACCTATATTACTCTTATTATCACATAACAATAATCAGACAACAGTAATAATGTATGAGCAGTTATATTTATATACCTGACTATTATAGTTGGCCTTTTGTTGTCTGACAATTATAGTCAGGTCGTCTGACCATCTAGGGCCAAACGAAAAGTAGGTCGTGTTCGAATGGGTGAGAGGATGTCGTAAAGGAACTTCTTGGGAGGCTGTAAGGAGGGAAGCTTTGAATAAATGACGATGGAGGAGGAGCATGCGTAGCTGTGTTGGCCTCAGGTGGCTTGGTGCTGCAGTGACTTGTTAGCAGTAGTAGTATTAGTAGTTGTAATCAAATAACAGCTATATGATCGAAGTATATATAAGTAAGATATGATAGTCAATAAATAGTCAATAGTGTGGTAACTAAAGCATCAGGTATGTAAGCATATAAAAATCTACCCATGTAGATTTTCTTTTCCCATGTAGATTTTTCTCTATCCATGTAGATTTTAATGTAGATTAATGTAGATTAATCTTTTCCCATGTAATTAATATTATAGCGTCTTTGATTGACTGTGCATTCTCTATGCTTAGATTGGTGCAGACATCAGTTTTAGTAGATCTAAGGATTAGTCTAATGTAGTGAAAGAGAGAGAAAGAGAGAGAGAGAGAGAAAATAAAATTAGTATAACTTTAGTGAGAAGTAGACTCCACACATGAAATAGTTGTATGTACAGGGAGGGGGCGGGCTGTGTGATGCCCCTCTCCAAGAACTATATTTTATGACTTTTCCTTATGGTTTTTTCAAGGTTTTTTTCGTCGTTTTTTTTTTCAATGTTTTGGCTAACTTGATCTTGCTAACTTACGTATAAATAGCTCCCAATTCAGTTTATAGGTAGCCAATTACCATACTCGTAATGGGCTTGTGAAAAAATTCTGCAATAGATCATTCAGCTATGGTTGAAAATAATATGGTTATTTCTTGATTGCTGTCTTAATTTTTTCTGACTAATTGATAGGGCATAGAAAAGAGGGTGAAATGTATTATAACAGAGAGAGAGAGAGAGAGAAAGAAAGAGAGAGTAAATTAGTACAACTTTGGGAATTAGATTTTATATATGAATCAGGTGTGTGTACAGCTAGTGGGGGCTCTGGCTTGCCCCCTTCCTGACTTTGATAGCTAATGATTTTTTCGTTTGATTTTATATAATTCGTTTGTTTTTGTATGTTTTTACGACACCGACCGTGTTTTTCTTATAATTCGTCTATTCTTCTTCTTTCTTTTTCGATCTGTACTCCCCTTCGGAAATATTGGCCCCCCAAAAAAATTCCTGTATAAACGCCTGTAAAGATTATTTAATAAAAAAAAATCGTGCAAAATAGATAATACTAAAAAAAATACTGTTGCCAGATTATGAAACGATTAGATCTACATACTCTGTGAGTTAATTTTGTGCTTTAAAAAGTTGTTATATATTTCTTTATATGAATATCAGGCTCGCACTATAGATAGGGGGGGGGCGGTGCTTTCCAGAATCATTTGTAGAATTTTTTTTCCCTGTAATATCTTTATGTTTTCTGTATAATTCCCCTTCCAAAGATGGGTCCAGAGTAAATTTTTATTTTAATCTATTTAGATTTTTTCTTAAGACATGATGAGAGAGAGCCTTTTTGGTTTTTAATTGATCGAGTAATTGGTTGTGAGTCAAGTGGTTGCAGCCGTCTGTTATCAGACGCATTGTGCCTTCCCTGGGTGGTTGTTGTGTTTAATGTTTATTTTATGAGTTTTGTAAATGAAATAGTCAATAGTTTCTTTTGATATATTTGATACAATAAAGTGATCGGAGTATAATAATCCAAAAAAAAGTGCACTAACACCATAAAACAGGAAGAGAAAGACACTATGTTAACGACAGCTCGGGTGGAACTGGTTAAGTATCCTGTGGAGACCAACGCTTAGCAGAGGGGTTGCAGGCCACCCAGTCCTTAGTCTTATCACCTGGTTTTAGTAATCTGTGCCAGGCTGTTCGAATGGCAAGGTTTTTCTCCAAATATTTGGTCGACGTCTGAATTGTTTGACTTTAGAGTCGTTCGTTCATCGAGGTTCCGCTTTGTTGGTTTTTAGATAAATATTCAAAAGTTCCTATTATGCTTAAAGAAATATCTTTAGTGATGCATAATAAAATCAAGTTATAAATGAGACATGGCAAGTGAAATTTAATACCAACTTCGCTTGGTCGTTTTTGCTTGAAAAAATTTAAATATTCTGTCAGTATCAGAAATCATGAGATTTTACCAATATTGTTATTTAGCTAGGGCTGATTTAAGCCAATTAGATTTTGCATAGAATCTTTGGATTGGCTGAAAAGTTCTAATTGGTTCAGATTAGCGGTAGCTAAATCTTGGTATTAGTGAAATCTCACTAGGAATGAGGCTTGTATAAAATGATTATTCTGTAATGAGGCTTGTATAAAATAATTCTACTTGTTTCAGATTGCCATTAGTGCGAAGTATCACAATGTTCCTTTTTATGTAGCCGCCCCCTTTTCATCAATTGATCTGAGTTTATCGAATGGTGACAGTATACCAATTGAGTTTCGCCCTGATGATGAGTTAGCCTATATTAATGGAATCCGGATTACAGCACAAGGTACAGCACTTCTTAACCCCTCTCATGTATATATTTACGGATTTTAAGTTGAGAACCACACGGGCTATGGCTCACAAAACAACAAACAGAGATAAAAAAATTTAACAAAAGACTGATAGAGCTAAATTTGGAATCACTATTATCGGAAGAAAGTATAAAAAGAAGCAAAAATTCCTTTACCATTACCTAGAAACTGCTGGTCATTCCTGCTCACCGGGAGTTAACCTGGCTCCGAAACATGGGGTTATTTTTGTCTTCAAAAATAAGGCGTAATGGTGTCCACTTACGAAAACGTCATAAAAATAAACTATTGGAGATTAAAGCGTGCCTATTAGCACGGAAAGATTTTAATTGTGGCTTATTAACAGGGAAGGACAGTAACCTTTCTTTTTCTCTTTGATAAATATTAATCAAATTCGAGATGGCAGTACCAGGTTAAAAAACAAACAGGCTATGCAAATGAAATTCACATTGATGAGCATAATCAAAACTACTACCCTTCTCATTTTACAAGATGATTGAAGTAGCACCCTTTTTTTTTAATTTTGTGACGCAATTATTCGACAAACCAGCAGTTACTTGGAATGACGAATTCTTTTAGAACGGGGGGTTCTGTAAGAATTGATGAACCTGATTGATGTTTTGGCTACTTGACCAATAGCTGTCTTCAGTGAAATAAAGGGAAAAAACTAAAACAAAGAAACATGCCAATATTCTACCTAGCGATTAAAAAGTTTTTCGTTAAAATTAAGATAAAATTAAAATTAACAAAGGCAAAGCCAAAAAACTAAAAAGCAGGAAAAAAGTAAAGCAAATAAATCAGTATGTCTCGATGAAAAAGTTTGTCAATAAAATTAAAGACACATAAATAAAAGTAAACAAAAATAAACCAAACAAAAAAGCAAAAATCAATATCGTACCATCAAAAAGTTCCTCGATAGAAATGAAGATAAGCTGAAAATAAAAATTAACAAAAATAAGTAAAAAAAAGTAAACTTAAATTTAAGCAAAGAATCTGACGATCAAAAATTCTTCGATAAAAATTAGCACAAACTAAAAATCAAAATTAACAAAAGCTATAGCGAACACCAAAAATGTAAATAAAAAACTAAAGCAAAGAAACCAGTATCTCACGTCAATAAGTTTCTCCATAAAAATAAAGACAATCTTCGTTAGCAAAGCCAAATCATCATCGTTTTACAATGTTCAACTAAGCTGGACATTTACAGCTTGTGGTAAGGCGTTTTATCCACGACAATCTATAATTTCAGTCTCGGTTATTCACTGCATAAATAAAAAAAAAATCGTTAATCTAGATTAAAATAGGTCAATCCTACGGGAGCCAACTGAAGAAGTGTTTAGATGGGTAACCCGAATTCTAGGATCACGGATCTCTGCTTGTAGTGGAGGAAGCTCTAGTCAGCTAGGCTATCCTGGCCTGACTTTTGTGTCTGACATGAGACTTGGTCGAAGCTTACTAATTTTTATGTTAGAAAGAATTGGTTAAGTCCCCTCTTAACAACTCTCTCTTCAGTCTAGCCTTCTCTCCTAACTAAAGAGACAGTATATTCACTCAGAAAATAGATCAAACCTCTGCCCCCCACCCTCCCTAAAAACAAATCATGTTTTACTCAGCCCTGGCAAAAGGAACTTTTCAGCTTCTACAATTCAAATGTTCACCCTGTACTTGTTAAAAAATGGGGCATTGATTCTGACCCTTTTGACCCTAGTGTTGCGTACAATATTGCTAGAACTTTTATTTTTGCGTTCAAATATCCCATTTCTACACTAGCATGTGGGCTAGGATGTATTCTGACACCTCAGTCGCCCCCTTTTCAAATGTCAAATGCATATGCTCTAAAGGATGTGTGCAAGGGAAAGTGTCATAATACTCAACAGAAATGAAGGCTACATTTTAGCAAGCCGTATCCAGGGGAGTTTTACTACGTTTAATTGAGGTTTGTATTTAATGTTTTTTATTTTTCAAAAATATGTGTATTTTTATGATAGAAGGCAGAATTATTCATTGTCTTAACTGACTTAACTGACATACTTAACTGACGATAAATGTACTTACTTTCCTGGTTCTAGTCATTTGAAGTGCCTGGTTGGGTTTATCATCCTCCTAAACTCGGGCCTTCCCCTTCGTCGTATTGGTCCAAAAAGTTGTATTTGAATCTGTAGCGTGTTCAACGTACGTCTGTACCTGGTTGTAGGTATTTTCATGTTTAAACTGCATATCTTTAAACACCATTTTGACTATTCTATTCGTAGCACGTGGTTGCTGTACAATCGAGTCTCCTGTTTTCACACTTTTTGCATTCTGGGTCAGATGTTATTTTGCGCCAGACTCTTGTTTATGTTTTATGACGGTAATTGTCGAACTTGATAATTCGATTTTTGTTTTCAAAGTTTTCGTTCAATCAGTGGTTAGCTATGCCCCTTGGCTACAAAGATGCTCGCGTCTGCCCTGGGGGAGCTGGGATCGAAACCTGAGCCTCGTATCTCCAGGCAAAGATCAATCCTGTAACCCACCACAGAAGAACATCAAATGTAGTTAATTCTATTTTTCACCACATACCAGTTTACCATAGCCTTATAAGAAAGTTTAGATTTCATAAAACTGATCTATAGGCCAAAAGGGAAATAAAATTAATTCTTCTTTAAGTTCCGATTCACTTCATTATTTTTTTCTTCATTTTGCAATGTATGTTTTAACGAATGCAACAAACAAATTTGATCTGAAAACTTGTGCGTTCTCCGTTTTCGCTGCATGCGTTGTGCTTGATGTGTTTTATACTTATAAGAAAATATATTTATATAAATCGAAAAGGATTAGTAAAGTACCAAAGACTTAAAATAAATGCCCTCCATCCTGACCTATTGGGTATTTTCATATCTAAAAACAGTGATTTTCTGAGGGTTTCCTTTTGGTTATTTTAAAAACATGAAGTTTTTGAAGCAGTACCGAATTTTCGTCAGTGTTGCCAAAATCAGCAAAACTAATTAGTTAAATTTGGCAATAATTTTCGCCCGTTAAAATTCAAATGTTAACAGTCTGTTAATTGCCAAAGAGAACTACACCTTCAGAGGAAAGAACGCCTTCTTAAGCTGCTTAGTATCACATGCCTTTAGCTTATTTTTGCTGATTTTTTTCCCCCGTTTTTTTTCTATATTTTTGGTACTTTTTGACCTCAACCTCAAATCTGGTATATTTTTGCTGCTACATAAAACTGTATAACTGCATATGGAGCTCTTTTTCATGAAAAATTGAATTACTGCGTTCATGTAGCTTTTTAAGATATATATGGTTGTCAGGACTGGATTTAAAGTTTTGGCGCTTCTAGGCCCAATTGTTTGTTCCGCTCCATTTTCGCGAGATTTTTGGGAAATCCCCGAAAATTCGAGGATAGCGGAAACACTGAATAGAACTCAACTGTGAGCCAAAAGTAATGAAAGAAGGGTGATTCTGAACTCTCAGCTGCCATTCTTGGCAGACATCTGACAGTTTATAAGTTCTTGGAATAGGCAGTGCTGCGGTAGAGTGCACCTGGCACTTTGACGATAAATCACATCAATCCAGTTTTTTTTAAGAAAAAAAAAATCACTCAGTGATAATTTATTGCACCCCTTGGCATTGTGTGCCCCTAGACTTGTTTTCACTGTAGTTGGTTCTTTCAAATGTCCCTTGTATAGATAATTTTGTACACGTTTGCATGTGTATCTAAAGGAAGACAACTGGATAATTGAAATTGTTTTCATTTTATTTAGGTATATCATGCTGGAATCCTTCATTTGATGTAACACCAGCGGCCCTGATTACTGGTGGAATTATTACAGAAAAAGGAGTATTTAAACAAAATACTGATGAATATTTTGTTTTTGAATAACTATATTTGATGTCTCGTTAAATTTTTTTATGAAATATATTATTGATACTATATTTTATTGAAAATTATTAATTAATATTAAGTCATGGATGCCAGTACTGGTGTTTGCTATATTAAGGTTAATATTTAATTTGGAATGTGGGTTGTGAATGGTTGTGTCTCATTTTCTTTTTTTCTTGAGTATTTCTATTTTAATTTATTTTTTCTTTACTTTTATGTTGTTATTTATTTTTATTTTTTGTTGGTGTTGTTTCTCAAGGGTGCCGGTTTTCGAGTATAACTCCATGTAGTGAAATTGTGGTGAATTCTTAGAAGAAGAAGAAGAAGAAGAAGTAAAGAAAAACCAAGCTCGTAAAAAACGCAAATCAGTTCCCTTGTACTAGTAAGGTCTTTTCCAGAATTTTAAGCAGATCCTATGCCATTTTTTCTCTAATTTAAGACATATTTTCAAAGAACTTTATAAGTCTCATTAATTAGGGAAGGAGGAGAACAGAATCTCGAAAACAGTGTCGAGGTCCTTAGCACTTGCAGTTTTTAGGCAACAAATCTTTAAACGCCATCTATGATTATCCTATTAGTGGAACCTATTTACAGAGTTCTATCCGTGGGTTTTACCTAGCATACAAACTTTCCAAGTTCGGAAAAAGTCAGTGGCTTTAATTAGCGGACAGGGGAGAGAAGGCATTTACCGTACACTGGATTTTTTTTTGCCCATGTCCCTAAATTTTGAAAATACTATTTTTAAGGTATTTTCATTGAAAAATAGAATAAAAGAAAATTTGGCACTCTAGATTTTGAAAAATACATGTTGCTCCCCCCCCCTTTTTCTTCTTAAACTGACGCAATCGGTCAGTGTACTGGTGGGACGAATCTGGTAAAAAAACAACAATTTCTTACATTTCTATCAGGTTTTTAAATTGATTCTAAGGCAATCCGGATTGACTGTACAAAGGTTGTTGCAAACCGTGGAAAATACGATAGAGTGATACAATATAGAAAACATAATACTATATAGAATATTTTATAAGATATAATAGAACAGAAATAGAAAATATAATAGAAAAACAATTGAAAATACAGTAACCAAGCTCTATCCCACTTTTTGTCACAAATTCTTCATTTTTTTTTCTTTTATTCTTCATTGTGTTTCCCTGCGCATTAGAATCGTAATCTGAATAGAATCCAAATAAATTATTGCATATTTCTTCACTATCTGCGCAAGTCCAGGGGACTTGCGGATCATGTGTCAATCCTAAAATTCGGTTGTCTGCCCGAGACTTAGCCTCTCAAGCCTTTATCCACTTCCCCAAAATTTATCTTAATTAAAAAAATCAATGGACCTATCAACAAGTAAAATGACGTCATTTTTATACAGTTCTGAAAAAGAGTTATGCCAGCTTTGCCTCTCACTGAGACTATCTGTCTTGGCTTCACTCCAATTAGCCAGTATCAATTAAATATAGTTTCAATTGATCAGTGGAATAACACAAAATTTGTTTAACGAATTGTCATCCTTGAAGGCAAACCATCAGGGAAAATAAGGTAAATTGTTATTATTTTATTAACATATAAAATTAAGATAAGTCTTAATATAAAATTAAGACGTTTAACATACATAGGAGGTGCAATTCGAAATTTTGGGGCTGCCTTCACAAGTTGACCCTTCTAGATAATGTTTTAACTATCCCCAAGGTTCAATGAACACCTACTAGAAAAGAGCACATAAAATGCGGTGTTTTTTTTTTTTTCAAGTTTTTAGTATTGTCAAAGTAATTACTGTGATGCGTAACAAAAATAAAACTTTTAAAAAACCGCTTATCACAAAAACCGCCATTTGCCCTTTACTGCTAGTCAAAGACAAAACATACCTTTTGATTTCTGCCAAACTTTTAAGTGGCACGGGGGTGCTTGGAAAGGTTTAGAAAGATGAAAATAAATGTTTCTCTTGTGTGTTGTTTTTGTCTTTTTCTTTAGGAAATTCAACTTAAAATATTTTTTTGCTTTTTTTCGTTGATAAAGGCTCCCAGACGTGGTCGAAATATGTGGATGTTTATTATTTAAAATTTTGGTGCTGTTTTTTTTCTTTTGTTTTGTTGCACTTTTTTATTCAAATTATACCTTTTTTCTCTCTTCAATTTGTTAGGAAGATATGCTAAAAGTTTAAAAGAGGCTTTGTCTAAGCCTAGTGTTAGGTGCTTGTTCAAACGATCGTTTGTCAAGCAATAAGCTCTTCAAAAATGGGGTAAAACCTGGCTTCCTAGGGCTATGATAAAAAAAAAGAATAGTTAAAGGTTTCACGAATTAAGGATGAGAGGTTGCCAAAAATCTTAGTTGTTGGCAATCCGTTTTAGGCAAACAAATATCAGATCTGAGATCTCGTAAGTCTAGGGACAAACGAACGTCCTGAAATTTGGCAGGAAGGGAAATAAAGGAAAGGTTCAAAGGCAGTGCGAATTTCATGTCAGGGAGAGAGTTCAAGTTAAGCTCCGATTGGACCTGAGGAAGAATGTGCGCATTTGTGGTGTTCTTCGGCGGCTTGGTGCTGTGATGAGTTATCAGATTGGGTTTGAATACTTGATTTTTGTGCATTTGAAGGGGTTTCCACAAACTTTTGGATTACTCTCTAGTCTCTGAGCGATAATTGGTAGACCTCACGTGGAGGGTATTTAGATAATGCAGAGGTTTTGATTGTTATAGATAAAAATGTTGGCGAAATTAATGAATTTTTGATGGTTTTGAAAGTTCATGGTGCCAGAATAGATTTTAAAATAAATGTTAAGAAGACGAAGGCACATTCACTAGGAATAAATGACGGTAAAGAGCTGATCTTGTAAATGTAACTTAAATGGGTAGTATTATTAACAGTGATAGTGAATGCAGTGAAAATGTACAAGGGAGAATTGCCAGACGCAGGGTGTTTTGTCGTAGTTAAAACAGTTTGGGAAAATAGGAAAATAAGGTGGAACTAAGCTAAAAACATTGGAAGCCATGGCAATGGCAGTGGTCAATTATAGCTGTGAAACGTGGTCAGTTATAGCTACTTGCCCTCCAGACCCCTGGAACTTTGATTTCGAACAAGTGAGCCCTCTCCCAATTTTCTAGGATTATTGGTTCGATACTATCACCCCTAGAAAAATAAACGCATTTCGGATCTTTCTTCTGGCAAAAAATGCAAAATTCCACTTTTTTGTCTATACGAGCATGAAAACTATACCGCAGGGTCTTCTGATACACTGAATATGATGATGTGATTTTTGCTAAAATCACTTGACTTCTTGGGGGTGTTTCCCCTCATTTTTGAAAATCGGGCAAATTTCCTCAGGCTCGTAGCTTTTGAGGTAATTTTTTTTTTAATTTGTGACGGTTTTCCAAATAATGTTAGCTAATCCACCTCACCCCCGTGTAAAAATTTTTCTGGAAAATTTCCCCGTAAACTTTCCTCCTCACGGAAAACTTCCCGTGGAAAAATACCCCCCCCCCCGAAAAAAAATCCCCCCTCAATACTCCGCATATTTCCTAATAACAAAAACTGTAAGCGAACAATGGCCAAATAACGTAATTTACAGTCTTTTCTCCAGGGACTATGTGTGTGTGTGTGGGGGGGGGGGGTGACAGGTCATCTCCAAAGACATAGTTATTGAACCTTTCAGCTATGCTGGAAGAGATAACTGTCTCAAAATTTTGATCGGATGATTTTGGGGTAAAAAGGGGCGTGTTAGGGGGCTAATTGCCCTCCGATCTTATTGGTCACTTAAAAAGGGCACTAGAACTTTCGATTTAGAATCCTATGAGCCCTCTCGATATTCTAGGATTGATGGTTAGATATGATCACCCCTTGGAAAAACAACAAATAAACATGCATCCGTGATCTTTCTTCTGACAAAAAGAATACAAAATCCCAGATTTTTTCAGATGGGAGCTTGAAACTTCTACAGTAGGGCTCTCTTAATATGCTAAATCTGATGATGTGATTTTCATAAAGATTGTTTGACTTTTTGGTGGTGTTTTCTTCTCTTTTTTTAAAAATTTTCTCAGGCTCGTAACTTTTGATGAGTAAAATTAAACTTTATGAACTTTATATATTTGGAATCACATGAAAGTTAAATTGGTTTGATGTATCTTTTGTTATCAAAACTTTGTTTTTTTTTTAGGGTTTTGGTTACTATTGGACTGAGTTACTCCCTACTTACAGTCCGTTAGCACGAACTGTTTAATGAGTTTAGTACCTTTTTAAAATGATATTCGAAACGAAATTTATCAGGGATTTTTCTTATAAATTTCACCGAACATCAGAATGGAATATAAGGGTTCGAGTACAAAAAAAAGTCCATCAATCTGATTTTAGTCAACTCACTAAAATATCAGCAAACTTAAGTGTTGGCTACTCTAAATTTTTTTTTTAGCTATTCGGAGAATTTTAAAAGAACTTCAAAACTCATTTTATGTCTTAACTGCACTGGACCTAGATTTATTAAACTAGGAGATATTCGGACAAACTCCTTCTCCCCTTATTCGTAAACCTTGACTAGGTCTATGATTAGAGGGGATTCCTGCATCCTCAGTTGGCCTAAAACTGTAAATACTAGAGTATAATCTGCACTTCACCAAAAACACTTAATACTAAAAACGTAACACTTTATTTGAATCCTACATCCAGTTCAAATCTTACAAGTGCTACACAAGTGGCTCCATCCTATACCCGGCTCTAATATTGCAAGCGCTGCACAAGTAACTCTATTCTTCATTCAGTTAAAATATTACATTACATTCAGTTAAAATATTACAAATATAAAATATTACATATTACAATATTACAAATCCTACATCCAGTTGAAACATCACAGACGCTGCACAAATGGCTGCAAGTGCTTGTGTTTTCAGTGATGCACAGAGAAACTTTTGAAAAGTATTTTAGGCTTTCGTAACCTGTTTGCAACGACTTTATAAGTAATCAAGACTGCTACAATTATCCTATATTCTAAAAAAAAAGATGGTTTTATGTCCTTAAACTGTTCAAGACAGAAGTAAATTTAATATCTATTAGTAAAAATATCTTTAAAATATTTTTAAAATATTTAGTAAAAATATTTGTCATTTTTGGATCAAATGTTCTCTGTATTCAATCCTATATAATTCGGAGATATTCGAATATATTAATGGAACTTCATAATAATTGAGATTCAAATCTTAGAGCTGTGAAATGCAAGCAGTGGAGCCCTTGAGGCCTCCGATGCCAAAATCATGACATTTTTACGACAGCTTTTGCAAGGCCTAATACAACCCTATTGTTCGACCAAGTGAATTCATCTCCATTCATTTTAAAAATACAATGAGCTTGAATGTCCGTATTATTCCTTAAATTGTGTGCATAATTTTCATATAGGAGGATACAAATAAAGCCTTTGGATATATGAATTTCAGATAGTTAAGGACAAGCCTTAGATAGCCTACGAGAAAAAACAAAAACTAGATTTAGAAACATTTAGGGCAAGAGAGTTAGCCTCAATCCAAATTAAAACTCTTGAACAGGGCCACTGACTTTGTAGGAACTGCATCCTCTGTTCTCTCAGAAGTAATAAGGGTGGTATCATCGGCAAAAGTAACAAGAAAAATCCGAGGAATGCAAACTATGGTTATGGGTACGGGAGAATGTTGGATGACGTAGACGACAACAATAAAGAGGATTCTTATTTCTGACTGCAAAAATTAGGTCATTTACATATACTAAAAACAAACTGACTCTAAAATTGACCCTTGAGGGACCCCCTGGGAAACACTTGATGGTGAGTGGAAAAGCGCATTAACAGAAATTTTCCTACCACACGTGAAAGACTTGAACCAATGAAACGCACTAACTCTTACGCCAAAATGAGAAAGTTTTGAAAGAAGAACACTGTGGGTTAAAGAATCAAAGGCTTTACGAACACCCAGAAACAAAGCAGCAGGAATCAAAAGGGAGTCTAGGGCAGAGGGAAGATTATTAAATAAATCTGAACAAGCATGCTCAGTGAGTTTATTTGTTTGAAAACCGAATTGAAAATTCGTGAAATGAAAATCTTTAGAAGTCGCAAATTATTAAGACGAGAAAGCCTCGTCTTTTCAAAAATTTTGCTAAAGACAGACAATAAAGAAATTTACCGATAGTTGATGGGACATAGGGCGTTGAATCGACGTTTTAGTTGCCGGATCTTTTTTACAGGGACATATAGCAAGCCCGCCGCCCAGCTTTGCTGTAATGGGGATCGAAGCTGGGTCCTTTGTTGCCAAACAGAGCATAAATCTACTTTACGACCACAGGGTAAATTAAGGATAACAGTTTGCTATTTTTGGTAACCGAGAAATTTAAAGGAGTCTAAAAACAGACACGCCGCTTGCTGATCTCGGTGCATAGGGGAATCAATGAAGAACTATAGACAGGACAATAGGGCCTCTAGAAGGGAGGGAACCGGTGCGATTGTTATTAGTTGAAACCATTATGTTAGGAAAACATGAAATGGAGGAAAACTGGGAGCTTATCTTCTCTGATACACCACCCCCTCCTTCTCTTCCCCCAAGAAGCAAAATCTGAAGTCATAAGGGCAAAAACTGTTTAGCTACGAACTATCCTCAATTTAAATCTCATGTTGCAATAACCCGGGTAGCCTGGGGGAACCCCTTAAGGGAGAGTGTGGCATTCCAGTTCAGTCGCAGTGCTGTCCCGGTATTGACTGCCTGTGCTATATCCACCAAAATGCAGTTACAAATATTTTAAACTAGCGTTGCATGTCCCATTTTGAAGATTAATTCTTTTTTGTCATTAATAGAAGATCGACGTTCAAAGTGTGATTTCTTATTTCAAAGAGTATAAACAAAATTGCCATCCGACACGATGCCTCCTGAGCAGTGGTTTTAGGCCAGTGTGTATTTGGACTGTGTAAAGTATTTGTACAGTATGAAGTTAGAATACAATTCCTTACTACATAATATGCAGACTATTTGTACCTAACACATTAGGCATACACATTACACGTATTACTTTACCCCCCCTAATGTGCAAACATATAGCCCAAATTTGTTTCTAAAGTATTACATTTTTATCTTACTTTGGTATATTTCATTAGGATTGAGCGTCAGAGAAACATATTAGAAGAATATTAGGTAGGTGGTATATCATACAAGTACCCCCAAATGTGACGTAAAATTGAGTTGTCAATGGTAAAGCGCAAATTGTATTGTAGCATTTACAACACAGTATAAAGATATAGCAGTAAGTTTACCACAGATAATTTCTGGCTCTTCATTCTCAGTGCGAACAAACAAACAGCTCCCCCCACTTATTCTTGCATTAGCGCGTACAAACAGCTCCTCTCATTTGATCTGCCATCAGCGGTCCATTTACCCTGGAACACGTATTTTGGCAGAAACTTTCTCAAAATGCCTTTGAAACCAACTTGAGACTTCGAAACCTATTTTTAATTCCTAAAAACATCTAATAATAACATTGCACTACTAACTGCCGATTTTCATGTATGTATTAGAATACATTAATTTAAAGTTAGTTTATCTAAAATTTATTTTTGCATCGTTGAAGCCAAGTTTCGAGTTCAAGAGAGATCTGACCTGTCTGCCTATGGAAAGATATAATATCGCTTATGTTTATACGTTATCTGGAGCACTCGCATCTCGGTCCGGGTTTTTATGATGGGTGAGATAGGGAAAGATCATACTGCCTATAATTTATATACTGTGATTTACAACAAGGCATTGACACAAGATACATTTCACATATTTTGTAAGGTAAGTCATCGTTTTGTTTTGTAAGGTTCATTTAATCTCACTCTTTACAAAAATTATAATGAATTATACATATGGACGAGTCATTGATTAATTCTCATAAGTGGTCTGGCAAAATAGCTAACTTTCCTTTGAATTGTATTAGGCCAAGTTAGAGTAATTTTGAATATGTATGTTAAAAGTGCAATTATTATGAGTTAAAATATTTTAAAGTTTGTATTAGGCTCGCTAAAGTTTGTTTCTATTATGATTGAAATTATTGTTTCTTTTGCTTAGTATTTTTGTGGAGTGAGACTGTCGTTCTCATTTTCCCCCCTTATTGTGTTACTTGCTTAATTTTGTCCTTTTTTGTGTTTGTGTCTTTTGCTTTGTGTTTTTTATTCTTATCTTTTTTTATTTAAGCTACTCCTCTAGTGTGCATTTTTGTTCATAGAGGGTACAAATAAGTTATTATTATTATCTATTGATTTTTATGTACATAAAATACTAACAGGTGCGTATCCAAGATTTTGTCCGGGGAGAGTTATGTTTTTTTGGGTGGTGGGGGGATTGCAAAAAATAAAATAAAAACGCATCAAAAAATTTTTTTTACGCATTTTTGTTACGTTTTTACAAGCCAGACATAAATTTTGGGAAAGAGGCTTGAACCTTCTAGCCCCTCCCCCTGGATAGGTCTTTGCACACTAATACACAATATATTTATAATAATAAATTATTCTTTAAGTTAATTTCTTTTGTTTCTTATACATCTTAAAACACTTTTTTTTAGATGTACCTAAGAATAAAATACTTGAGTAACAACATTGCAAGGCAGCTAATTTTTAGCATGGTTGGGGAGGGGGATATAAAAAAATCAGTATGCACTTACGTATTCTTAATTGCGTCCATATACTTAATTAGTACACGGCAGCCCCTCTACTGTCCTCAGCTTCTTTATTCCAATCAAAGAAATTAAGTAGCAACAGTAATTTATAAGCAGGAATAGACTGAATGGAAAGACAAGTTTTCCGCCCTGTAAGTCCTATTTACACAAGACGCTTAATCCTAACTAAATGAGCAGAATTGTTTGTATAAAGCTGAAAGAGTTTACTTTCGCCAAAGGCGTAATGTCGTTCTCATAAGTCACCCGGAAAAGCCTAAAATCAAATTTCCGTCTCCTATTTGACCGACTTACTCCGATGGGTTATTAAGTGAAGCTTTCTGTGTGAAGTAACTCGTCTGAACTTGATTCGACCATGTTATTCTGTAGATCAAACGGTCACTATTAGCTCTTGTGATTATTAAAGGAATTGGAGTTGATCTTTTATTGGAAAGTTATATGGGGGGTGCCTCATATAGGGGTTTAATGTTGAAGATTGCTTAACTTTGTGCAGTTTTCAACTAATTATATGAAGTTCAAGCACAGTATTTTCAGGAATGCGTATTTTAAATCCGTCTTAGTTGAGCAGATGACGTGCTGGATTCGCAATTCTATGTCCTTCGTGGGAGGGGGCTGAGTCCTGATTCCACTCGCTTTTTCAGAGTTGAAAAAGTTAGGAAAATAGGAAGACAAGTCTGCAAATAAAGATTAGAATATCGGAACCTACAGTGATGACAGTGGTCAAGTATGGTTCTGAAGCGTGGGCGTTCCGAAAAACGGAGGAGGAGCTGCTAGATGTTTTCCAGAGAAACGGTGTATGGATTGTTTTGGGTACTCGACTCACTGACTGTATCTCCAATAGTAAGCTCTGCGAAAAATGTGGTTAAATCTCACTTTCTACGGTCATAAGGAGAGAAAGGTTGAGATGGCTAGGACACGTTCTGTAGATGAAGGGTGACAGATTGCCATAAATGGTCCTTTTCGGCCAACCGTATAGGGCCAAACGAAAAGCAGGTCGTTCCCGAATGGGAAGAGAGGATGTCGTTAGGAAGGATTTAAGGGAAATGGTAACTTTTTGGGAGGGTGCTTTGAATAAATTGGGATAGAGGAGGAGCGTGCGTGGCTGTGTTGGCCTCAGGTGGCCTGCTGCTGCAGTGACGCCTCATTCAGGAAGCTAATCGTTCAAGAGTTATCCCTTTACCCGATCTCCACTCACTGTATATTCTTTCTTGTGCATGTTTTACGTTTTCACAGCTTCATGGGGACCTCATCCAGCCTTTAAGTGTTCTGCCATATTTTACCTCTGGTAAAAATAATAATAATCTTCGTAATACAAAAAAATTATGTTAATATTCCTTTTACTCCTTCTGTAAGGTCATATTTTCAAATAGTTCATGGTAACGAACTGTAAGTAAGGACCGACCCGGCTCAATAGTAACTGAAACTCTAAAAAACGGAGTATTAATACCAAGAGATACATCAAAAGAATGATATTTTAATGCTGATTTCAAATATATAAGTTTCATGAAGTTTAGTTTTACCCATCCAAGCTTACGCGCCTGAGAAAATTTGCCTTATTTTCGAAAAAAGGAGGAAGCAATCCCTAAAAGTCATAGAACTTTAATGAGACTCACACCATCAGATTCAGCGTATCACAGAACCCTAATATAGAAGTTTCAATATAGAAGCTCCTATCTGCAAAAATGTGGAATTTTGTATTTTTTGCCAGAAGAAAGATCACGGATGTGTGTTTATTTGTTTGTTTGTTTTTTGTTTCTTTTTTTTTATTTCCCCAGGGGTGGTCGTATAGATCCAGTAGTCCTAGAATATCGTGAGAGGGCTCATTCAAACGGAAAATAAAAGTTCTAGTGCCCTTTTTAGGTGATCAAAAAATTGGAGGGCAGCTTGGTCCCCTCCCATGCACATTTTTTTCCCGAAGTCACCCAATCAAAATTTTGAGATAACCATTGTATTCAGCATAGTCGAAAATCTAATTAATATGTCTTTGAGGATGACTTAGTCCCCCAAAGCTCCTCGGGGAAGGGCTGCAAGTTATAAACTTTGCCCATTGTTTACATATAGTATTGGTTATTGGGAAGTTTACAGGCGTTTTCAGGAGGAATTTTTTTCTGGTGGGGGGTGGGGGGTGGGAGTAGTGGTTACGGGGAGAATAGTTCCATGGAGCATGTTTCCTTGGGGGAATGGACATTTCTATGAAGGGGGCACCGAATTTCCCAGCATTATTTAAAAAACGATCAGACACTAAATAAAAAAAAAACAAGTTTCTTTTTAACTGAAAGTAAGGAGCAACATTAAAGCTTAAAACGAACAGAAATGATTACGTACACGAGGGGGTTTGCCCCTAGTAAATACCTCGCTCTTTACGCTAAAGTTTTTTTTTAGTACTTTCAAAAGAGCTATCTATTCTAATTAACAGGCCTTTGTGATTCAGGGGTTTGTGATTCGAACAAAATTCGAACTTTAGCGTAAAGAGCGAGGTATTGACTAGGGGGTGAACTCCCTAATATACGTAATAAAAACATACGAATGTAGAAATTCGTTACGTAAGTTAATTTGTAAGTTACGTCAGAACAAAATTTTGAGAAAGCCATTTAGTCAAAAAAGGAAAATTAATATGCGAATTTCGTTTTAATTATCCATGTACGGTGAGCCAAAATCAAAGCTGCATTAATTCAAAAATTTTCAGAAATTAAATAAAAAAAACAAGTTTTTTTAACTGAAAGTAAGGAGCGACATTAAAACTCAAAACGAACAGAAATTATTCCGTATATGAAAGGGGTCATCCCCTCTTCAACGCCTCGCTCTTTACGCTAAAGTTTGACTCTGTCTTACAACTTTCGGCGAGTCATATTTTGTCGAATATGATGCCTGAATCAGCTTGAATGTGCCACTTTTTTAGGCTGTTCGAAATAATTGTTAAAAATGTTGGCTTCTTCGAAGCTGTTTTTTTTTTATCCTCTTTTTTTTGCAGGATCTATTGGAGTCTATCTAATCTATTAAATTTTTGTTTTCTATATTTTTTTTTCTCTTCTCTCTGTGAGTAACTAATTAATTTTTATCTCTGAGCTATTGCTCATGTGCCTTCCCTCCTTTTTACAGGCCAAAAAGCCTTTGGCTGGATAGTATAATGTATAATTGTTGGATATATATGTTAGATAGTAGACATGTGCATCTCATCATGAATAAATCTTCTTTGATTTGGGACGGGGGTCAGTAGTGTGACTCTGCAAGCTCAGCCAGAGTCAATCAAGCTCCAAATGGATGGCTAGAGAAATCTGGGGGAGAAATGCGGGAAGTTTTGGATGGTCTGCCCCCAATCACCCATAGCTCTTCCTGCTGAGGGCAGAGAATCAGGAGGTTTTGTCTATGGTGCGCGGATTCTGCGTGCGAAGAACTTAAAGTTTAAAAGTTACTACGAGGAACAAATTTATAATATTTCAGTGCTTATTATCTCAGAAATCAAAATAGACAATTATAATTCCCGTACTAATTTTTCTGCTGTATTTCTGACACCTTTTTGTGACCTGATCTTAGGATGTACGGGTACAATCCCTCTGCCAACTGAGTTCACCCCCTCATTTAGAGGGTAATTTTTCCTACCAGAATGGAGATTCTGGTAAGCTCCTAGTTTAGATTTTTCTAGTTATTGAAAAGTCAGTCGGCCATAAAAGTCTGTAATCAGTTTTTCTTCTCTTATTTGTCTGTTATTCACAAATCAAAGTTGCCCGCATGAATCAAATCAACTGAAACTTATTCAAACTTGTTATTCTGTAGGTATAAAGGTCAGTATTAGCATTTGTAATTAATAAATGAATTAAAGTTTATTGATTATTCTAAATTTGTGCAATATGTATGCAAATTCCTCATGTCGAGGGCTCTTATTGAATTATACTATCTATTTATTATACAATCGAATTCACTATAACTGAAATTCTATTTTTTTACTTTGCTGTCTATACTGCAGGGGCATAATTTGCTATGGGGCAGGGGGAAACTGCCCTCCCTGTTTGTTCCCCTCCGTCAACTTAAATTAGGCTTCTTCAAAAATCTTGTCAAAAATAAGAGTTGCCTACATATTTCAAACATCCATAGTTTTGTATGTATGTATGTATGTATTTATTTATGACCCATGATACAAAAAGAAAAAGAAAGATGGAGTACATTCAAAACAAAGAAAATCAAACAATCAAAAGCAAAAACCAACATTAAACATCAAAAAATGACATTTTGCCATATGACATATTGACAAATTGACATATTGCCATATTAACAAAATGACATATGAGCATTAAGCTCACATAGCTTGACATATGGATCCGATAGGCTATATTTTCTTATAAGGTACGAGTTACGGGTCCACGGAGGGACTCGCAGTAGAAACTTAGCATATTTAAAAAACGCACGCTTCATTCTAAGACGATCAAATTAAATATTCGGTAAAACGGCACTAAATAAAGAATATGTGGCAGGGCTACACTATTATAAATCCTTGCAAGAAGGGCTCTATTCAAATGGAAATTGGGAACTTACAATCGCACCATATGAACGACGGATTTTACTCTCCATATTTTCCAACATTAGTTGCTTAGTTTTCTTAAGATTTTTCCCAATTGGGAGACCAAGATATGTCAACTTGTCACAAGGATTTACTCCAATACCATTCAAATCTATAGATGCATCATCAACTCTAGTCACACCTAACTCATTGAAAATCAAAACTTCACATTTTACTGCGTTTAGGGAAAGCCCAATTTCACGGTGATTTTCAGAAATTTCTCGGAAACATTTTTCTAACCCAATAGTGGTCCTACTAACATTAAGGACATCATCTGCATAACAAATTATCGATAAATCCATCCCTTTATGAATACAACACGAAAGAAAGTTGGCACTGAGCTGGCAACGTTGCATTATTATATATTGTGGGTGAAGTAATCGCACCCTGTTTAACCCTAATGTGAATTGGTATTTCTTTGGTCAATAAATCATTTCCAGGAATATGTATTTTAGCTTTCATATGGTGGTACATGTAAAGAATAGGTATAACTAAATCTGGCGATACTCCACGGTTCAGAAGCTCATTCATTGCTTGGGGATGCAATAGCGAGTCAAACGCTTGACTAACATCATACGTTCCAAGGGTTTGACTAAGGTCAAGGGTTTGACCAAGGGTTTTCCAAGGGCTAGGGTCCCATCAGACTCAGCTGCATCAATCAATAAATTACACGAACATTTTAGAGTATGGAAACATCCAAGCTTAGGCTGGACTCCGAACTGATATGCAGGTGTATAGCAAGTAGAACATAGACTATTAATTATGAGCAATTCAAAAATCTTAGAAAATACACTTGAAACAGTTATAGGTTGTTATGCTGAACACACATATGGATCCTTCACTTTCTTTAGGATCGGCGAAATAAGACCTAAACAAAAAGAAATCCGGGACTGCACCACTGCAAAAAACCATTTGGTAAAGCAACGAAAGATGACAAATCAGCTTATCAGACGCATTTTGAAAATGAAGGGCACATATACCATGACAACCCATTGATTTTTTCTTTATAAGCTTTCTTATATCTTCACTCAAGTCTTTGGTACTAACTACAAAGGCACCCGGTCCGGGATTAAACAGTCGATCATTTAGTTCACTTTCAAATTTCTCACATTGTTTAGCATCAGGTTCAGCAAAATGATTCATAAAATACGAATACCATTGTATCTCACTGATAGTAGCTATATTTTCCCTAGTTTTATTATTAGCCGAACGAGTCTTCCATAACTTATGTGGGTCCTTTGATATCGATTCGGTAACTACAACACTCTTAGCAACTCGGTAAGATTTGAGCTCCTTCTGAAAACACCGCTTTGTAAGAAGCCGCAAGGTGTTAACAATTCCATTTCTAGGTTTTTCACATTCATTCCACAAACATAGCCAGAACTTCGAGGATTGACATGCGGCTTTAAGGCTTTCGTTTCTAGACCATCCAGACTTCTCGGTGCCAGGTCTACACTTTCTTATAGGGACAGCATACATCTCAGCTATTTTTAGAGCATGGGTAATCTGTGCACAGTAAAAATTCAGCTCAATCCGTATCGCAGACTGGTTCATCCCAGGCTGCCGCTGAAGGAGCTGAAACGGAACTCCAATTTTATCCAATATGCGGTCGCACTCCGCTTGGAAGATATCCTTATTGATCTTATCCCAACATTTAAGATGAAAAAATTTTGGCTTTCTTTTACCAAGTTCAGAAGAATGAATACCTCTTCTGGGAATTGAGAGGGACAGTGGGATATGATAACTACATGCACCTTCCAGACCGACTTCAACCATTAGATCTGAATTGAGAGGATGGAGAAATACCGCATGGTCAAGTTTAGACGTACATCCAGAAAAGGAGATAAACGTATAATTTTTGTTTTTCGGAATGACCGTGTAGTCGGTCGGTAAAATAGAAAGAAAAGTTTTAGTTCTTACACTTGAATTCTGGAGTAAGTCAGAAATAAAGTCTCCAATAAGCATACACTTTCTATTCATCTTTTTGATCTTTTTTAACAATTTGGCTACTTTTCTGCAAGCGATAGCAAATTTTCTTTCAGAAACTACATCTGTAATTTGATGGAAGATAGAGATTAAACTACAATACGGTCATCAATTATTATGACAAGATAGCAATCAGACATTTCAAGCAGTCCTGATTGACAAGTTGTCAAGATGGCTAGACCACTGTTTGGCCGTCCTTTTGCTTCAAGTCTTTTATCTGGGGATAAATGTACTGTTACACTAGAAGAAAGGCACAAAAGCTGAGAATTCATATCTGTCAAAAAGTGCTCCTGTAAACTAATCACGCTGTAAGATTCACATAGTTTCTCCAAATCTGGTAGTTTATCAAGAACCCCACCATTAATATTCCACGACATAACGGAGAGAAGTCTTTCACTGGTTATTTCAAGGAGTCGGAGCTGTTCTGCACTGAGCTTTATTTACAATTTTCTGGGCAGGATACTGAAAAGCATGACTGGCATGAAACTCTACATACAACGAATCGTTTTCTCAGCGAGCACGACTACTTCTTACTTCTTTTATGGGCATTACTGACGCAATTAGAATATATTTTGGTGTTAGGACAATTGGCTTCTATATGGCCCATAAGGTGGCATTTGTAGCAACGGCGTGGTAAGAAGTGAAATTCATCAACACGTAAACGTTCAAAACCGTTCTTCGGGGGATCTTTCATGCTTGCTTCCAAAGCGTCTCTTGACGGGAAATAAAGTCTGAATGTCCGGGACTTACTAATCTGTTCAGCTTTTTCACATGTTGGGATCAGATTAGCTACATCTGCCGCCTCAAACTCTTCTGGAACAAAACGCACAATTCCAGAAAACCTCTTCGATTTTACGCTGGTTTCTAGTGAACTATTTCCTATTTTCATGGCATTTGCAATCTTTTCAGCCGAGTCCTTTGACTTGACCATTACTTTCCATTCGTGTTTATTTCTCTTCAACTCAACTATATCATCACTTAGCTTTCCACATTTTGACAGAATAAAGTCCTTACGGGCATCTGGCATTTCAAGGGACACTTGGGAGGGTTTTTCACTACGACTGAGTAGGGTAAAGGAGTAGAAGGCTGCTTCAAAGTAACATTAGTTGGCCACGCTATCGACACCTGTTTTATCTGTTCCGTGACGCTATCTAGCTTTCTACACATCTGGTTTACTTTAGTTGTGATACATGCACCAACTGCATCAGCACACTGGGGTACTTCCTCAGGCTCATAAATGACAAATTTCGGCAAAATTTTCTTATCTTCAGAACACCGATAGGCAGCCTTTGCTAATCCAGCACATTTTCAGAATCCTTGTTAGCTGTTCTCATTCTATCCTCATATCCCAATCTCTCGTAGAACGTCCACAGTATTTTCTTTGCTTCAATAATAGATTCGCGGGTGAAGAACTCTACCGCTCTATTAACATAAACATCTGTTTTCAAACCACACGCTAATGATCGGGAAATATAGTTCAATAGCGGATTCCACACAAGATCAGCTTTGCTGCATTCATCCATTTAACTGATAAAAGTCCAAATTCGAGCTTGTCATATTTTGTTAGCACGAGCAATATTTTCAATCGTATGTCCAAAATCAAAGTCCATATCCAAGCCAATAATTATCAGTTTTTATATAAATCTCCTCACTAACCAGGTATCGACAATATATAAGTATGTCAGGATTATACGTCACTAATCCCTATTGCCAAATGTTATTTTGTTCACTACAACTTACTGAATTATTAATGTCCTTAGTACATTTAGTACATTAGTGTTTCCTTAGTACATCTTTGCTTTATGATACTATACGGCTCATTTTTAATTTTTGCTTGGTCATTTTCACTTGACTTGGCAAAATCGGTTCCAACTTTGCCCCCCCCCCCTCCCCAATAATTCTGACAAAATCATGTCGTTGTTATACTGATAAACATACTTCAAACTTTTGTGAAGTAGTTGCTCTGAAATTGACTCGGTAATGTCATTCTATAGTTGGATCCTTTGTTGTGTTTCATTAAGAAATTAAATCATGGGCAGCGCGCTAGCACTGCTTAAGTAAAGAACGATGTGGGCATAATGTGTTTTTTCTTTCCATACCCGGGCACTTTTTATCGAAGGAGTTGTCGTAGAAGGATTAGAAAGGGCATATCCAACTGGAAATGGGGGTTGCTAGTACTGTTTTGAATAGTCAAAAGAGGTTTGACGGCAACTAGCCCCCCAACACCCCTTATTCCCCCAAACATATCCAATCAAAATTTTGAGATAGCCATTTTGTTCCGCGTAGTTGACTTCCAGATAGAAACTATACTTTTAATGAGGATACTTCCCCACAACCCTCAGAGCAAGGGCTTTAAGTAATGCCCTGGGGGCATATAAGGTTTTTATTGAAGGCGTTGTCATAGAAACTTCAAAACAGGCTCATCCGATAGGAAACTCAAAGGGCTAGTACCCTTTTTAATAGTCGAAAGTGACTGGAGGGCAACTAGCCCCCCCCCCCCCACCCATCATTTCCTCAGACACATCCAATCAAAATTTTGAGATAGCCATTTTGTTCAGTGTAGTTGATTTCCAGACAGAAAATATGTTTTTGAGGAGGATACTCCCCCAAAGCCCTCAGGGCAAGGGTTTAAGTTATGCCCTGGGGGTGTGTAAGGTTGTTAAAGAAGGTGTTGTCGTAGAAACTTCAAAAAAGCTCATTCGATTGGAAATTCAAAGGACTTTTGCCCTTTTTAATAGTCGAAAGTGATTGGAGGGCAACAAGCCCCCCCCCACACCCATCATTCCCCCAAACACATCCAATAAAAATTTTGAGATAGTCATTTTGTTCAGCGCAGTTGATTTCCAAATAGAAAATGTATTTCTGAGGAGGACACTCCCCCACAACCCTCAGTGCAAGGATTATAAGTTATGCCCTGGGGGCATATAAGGTTTTTATTGAAATCTTTGTCGTACAAACTTGAAAAAGGGCTCATTCAATTTGAAATTCAAAGGGCTAGTACCGTTTTCAATAGTTGAAAGTGATTTGAGGGCAACTAACCCCCTCTCACGCCCTTCTTTTCCCCAAACACATCCAATCAAAATTTGTAGATAGCCATTTTATTCAACGTAGTTGACAGTTTTGGAAATTAGGTCTTTAAGGATGATAACCCCTCCCCCCACAGCCCCCAGGGCAAGGGTTGTAAGTTATGCCCTGGAGGCATTTCAGAATCCTTGCAGAATAGTTGAAATATCTAAGAGCTATGTTTTTCTAACAGAATTAATAATCAAAATTAGTATTATTTTTATTCCTCGAAAATTACTTTGTACAAAACTTCAAATACCGTATTACCATATTCATCATTTATTTTTGAATATTAATGCGTCAAAAAAAAAAACTCCTTCAGGCAAACTTCAGAAGTTAGAACTGCGGGATGTGGCTATAGTTATTGTGAATGAATATCAACTTATCCACTCTGTGTGGACTGAGGCCATTTCTTTTCTAAGTCACTATCAGAGTCACTATCAGACCTACCACCAAAAATAGTCTTTCTGCTGTCACACTAGTCACAGGAATAGACAATAACTTGCTGGCAAATGCGGTGATGTAGAAAATTTCATCACGATTTTGCTTTGGAACAGAAGAACGTTGCTGTCACCGTCGTCTTCGGTTTCTTCCTATGTCTTTAAAAGGATGAAGTATAGTGCAACTTGATTCCTGATTGGTTCCAGCTCTACCCGATTCACATTCTTTTTTAGACAACCTCCTTGTTCTTTTTTTCAGTCTTCTTTTTTTGGCAATGTTTCTTCAAACTAAAAAAAATTCAAAGAAAATAATTTTTTTACACGACCTCTTTTCCACACCATCCAGGAGGTAGAGGTCAAGGCACGTTTTTTTTTTATAGAGGTATCGCCATTAGCCAATAATTCTCTGATTAATTTCATTAAAAACAATTATTGAAAATTTCAAAAAAATTTTTAATGAAAATTTAATAAAACAAGTTCTTACTAAGCCAAATTTAATGAATGTATATTTTAAAAAAAATATTTAATATGGTCCACTAAGCGTCCTTTAGAGCCCGTGGTTTTCATTTATAAAATTCACATATATTGTGTATTATATTTAAAAAAAAAATCTCTTTTCCATACGATTCAAGAGGTAGAGATCTATGTACGTTTTTTTTTAGAAGTTTTGGCAGTTTCTTTTACTCGTTAAGATTAGTCAAATATTACTTGTAAATAGTGCAAGCAAGTGAGAAACTAGTAGCTAACTTACTAGTTGTCTACTATAGCCACTAATCCTCTCTTTGATTTTTATTAATTATATTTACTCAAATTGAATATATATACATTTTGAAAAAGTATTGAGTATCTTCCGCTAAGTTTCCCAGAGCCCAGGTTTTCCCATATGAAGTAACTCTAAAATAAATTAAATAAAACACGATACAATCTTTGTAATTTTAATAAGACATTCCTGTGTTCAAACTTTTTTAGATATTTTAAATGGTGGATCCGCAACATAGACCAAAATATTTTGAGCCTTATAGCAGTAAGATTTTTGAATGCGTATTGAAAGTCCTGTTCACTAAACAAGCATTGGGTATCATCCATGGGCGCCCATATGGGGGGGCAGCGGGGGGGTTCATTCCCCCCCCCCCCCCCCCTGGCTGAATTATACTGCCTTATATTTTATATTTTGTTTTGAGATTTATATGATACAGCATTGGAAGCTACAATTGGACCAAGAAAGCCCCCCCCCTTCTCCGGAAATTCAGATTATGGGTGCTCGTAGTATCTTACAATAAACATACATCAAAACCCCATTTAGCATTAATAAAAATTATCATTGTTAGTAGCAATTCTTGTTAATATTTGTATCTTAAACGTTGTAGTTGATTTACCTTGAAAGGTATACAGATATTTTTGTCATGCCTATAATACTGACTGCTTGATTTTCATTGATGATTGATGGGAATGCATGGTTGTGTTCTTACAAAACGCAAAATAGTTCTTAAAAATCAGGAAAGGCTTTTAAAACATATAAAATACTTCTTAAAAAACACAAATGTTTTTACAAAAGTGTTCAAACAAAATAAGTATTATAAAAATACATCCACTAAGGCTACATCTTCTTTTTTAAGAAAATGAAAATAGATTCTTAAAAAAGCTTCTTCTGGCTACCGAACGCACTTTTTCACAATCAGAATATATTGTACAAAATAAACAATAAAACATTCACATATAATTTAAGACAAAATGAATAATTTGATGTACTTGGGGAAAGTGCAAGTACTCGAGATGCCTGTTCCTTGCAGTTTAAAGCCTGATTGCCGGCTAGTACCGATATGGCTTCGCCTGCTGGCTCAAGCTCTCTTCTACACAAATTTAAAATAAACGTAATAAACACAAAGTAAATCCACAAAATACAAAATAGTTAAAACAAAATACAAAATAGTTAATACAAACTACAAATTAGTTCTTACAAAACAAACGAAAATTCATATAAATACAAATAGTACTGACAAAAGTAGATCTAGCTCTTACGGAATATATAAAAGATCTAACAACATCCAAAATAGTTCTTACAAAACAAAAATAATAATTATAAAATACAAAATAGTTCTTATAATTACAAAATACCTCATACAAAATCCAAATAATGCTCTTAATGAAAATAGAATAGTTCTTAAAAACTGCAAAATAATTACAAAAATGCAAAATGATTCTTAGAAATACAAATAGTACTTACAAAAGTAGATCTAGCTCTTAAAGGATATATAAAAGATCTAAAAATATCCAAAATAGTTCTTACAAAACAAAAATAGTTAATATAAAATACAAATTAGTTCTTACAATTACAAAATATCATAGGCAACGCGCTAGCGCTGCCAAAGTAAAGAACGATGTGGGCACAATGTGTTTTTTTTTTGGTTCTCCATACCCGGACACTTCGTATCGAAGGAGTTGTCGTAAAAACTTCAAAAAGGGCTCATTCGATTGGAAATCGGGGTGGGTTGTGTCCATTTTAATAGTAAAAACTGATTGGAGGGCAACTAGCCCCCCCCACACCACGCCGTCACCTAACACCACCAAGCAAAGTTTTTGAGATAGCCATTTTGTTCAGCGTAGTTGATTTCCAGATAGAAAATATGTTTTTGAGGAGGACACTTCCCCACGACCCTCAGGGCAAGAGTTTTAAGTTATGCTCTGGGGGCATATGAGGTTTTTTATTGAAGGCCTAGTCGTAGAAACTTCAAAACTGGCTCATTCGATTGGAAATTCAAAGGGCTAGTACCCTTTTTAATAGTCGAAAGTGACTGGAGGGCAACTAGCCCCCCCCCACACCCGTCATTTCCTCAAACACATCCAATCAAAATTTTGAGATAGCCATTTTGTTCAGTGTAGTTCATTTCCAGATAGAAAATTTGTTTTTGAGGAGGATACTCCCCCACAGCCCTCAGGGCAGGGGTTTTAAGTTATGCCCTGGGGGCGTATAAGGTTTTTAAACAAGGTGTTGTCGTATAAACTTAAAAAAAAAGCTCATTCGATTGGAAATTCAAAGGACTATTGCCATTTTTATTAGTCAAAAGTGATTGGAGGGCAACAAGCCCCCCCCCACCCATCATTCTACCAAAAACATCCAATAAAAATTTTTAGATAGCCATTTTTTTCAGCGCAATGTATTTCCAAATAAAAAACATATTTTTGAGGAGGACACTACCCCACAACCCTCAGTGCAAGGATTATAAGTTATGCCCTGGGGGCATATAAGGTTTTTATTAAAATCTTTGTCGTAGAAACTTGAAAAAGGGCTCATTCAATTTGAAATTCAAAGGGCTAGTACCCTTTTTAATAGTTGAAAGTGATTTGAGGGCAGCTAACCCCCTCTCACGCCCACCTTTTCCCAAGACACATCAAATCAAAATTTTAAGATAGCCATTTTATTCAACGTAGTTGACAGTTTTGGAAATTAGGTCTTTACGGATGATAAGTTGATAACCCCTCCCCCCACAGCCCCCAGGGCAAGGGTTTTAAGTTATGCCCTGGAGGCATTTTATAATCCATGCAGAATAGTTGAAATATCTAAGAGCTGTATTTCTAAAAGAATTAATAATCAAAATTAGTATTATTTTTGTTCCTCGAAAATTACTGTATACAAAATTGCGAATACCGTATCACAAAATTCATCATTTATCTTTGAATATTAGTGCGTCAAAAAAAAATCCTTCAGGCAAACTTCAGAAGTATATTAGAACTGCGGGATGTGGCTATAGTTGTCGTGAATGAAAATCAACTTATCCACTCTGTGTGGACTAAGGCCATTTCTTTTCTAAGTCAATATCATAATCACTATCAGGCCTACCACCAAAAATAGTCTTTCTGCTGTCACACTAGTAGTAGGAATAGACAATAACTTGTTGGCAGGTGTGGCCACGTAGAAAATTTCATTGCGATTGTGTTTTTAGAACAAAAGAAAGTTGCCGTCACCGTCGTCTTCGGTTTCTTCCTATGTCTTTAAAAGGATGAAGTACAGTGCAACTTGATTCCTGATTGGTTCCAGCTCTACCCGATTCACATTCTTTTTTAGACAACCTCCTTGTTCTTTTTTTTAGTCTTCTTTTTTTGGCAATGTTTCTTCAAACTAAAAAAAAATTCAAAGAAAATAATTTTTTCACACGACCTCCTTTCCACACCATCCAGGAGGTAGAGGTCAAGGCGTGTTTTTTTATAGAGGTATCGCCATTAGCCACTAATTCTCTGATTAACTTTCATTAAAAACAATTATTGAAAATTTCAAAAATTGTTTTTAATGAAAATTTAATAAAACAAGTTCTTACTAAGCCAAATTTAATGAATGTATATTTTTTAAAAAAATATTTAGTATGGTCCACTAAGCGTCCATTAGAGCCCGTGGTTTTCATTTATAAAATTCACATATATTTTGTATTATATTAAAAAAAAAAATCTCTTTTCCATACCATCCAAGAGGTAGAGATCTATGTACGTTTTTTTTTTTAGAGGTTTTGGCAGTTTATTTTACTCGTTAAGATTAGTCAAATATTACTTGTTAATAGTGCAAGCAAGTGAGAAACTAGTAGCCAACTTGCTAGTTGTCTACTATAGCCACTAATCTTCTCTTTGATTTTTATTAATTATATTTACTCAAATTTAATATATATACATTTTGAAAAAGTATTGAGTATCTTCCGCTAAGTTTTCAGAGCCCAGGTTTTACCATATGAAGTAACCTTAAGGGACAAGTTTATTTCTAAAATGAATTAAATAAAACATGATACAATCAGTGTAATTTTAATAAGACATTCCTGTGTTCAAACTTTTTTAGATATTTTAAATGGTGGATCCGCAACATAGACCAAAATATTTTGAGCCTTATAGCAGTAAGATTTTTGAATGCGTATTGAAAGTCCTGTTCACTAAACAAGCATTGGGTATCATCCAGGGGCGCCCATATGGGGGGGCAGAGGGGGGCTTCAGCCCCCCCCTGGCTGAATTATACTGCCTTATATTTTATATTTTTGTTTTGAGATTTCTATTATACAGCATTGGAAGTTACGATTAGACCAGGTAAGCCCCCCCCCTCCTGAAATTCAGCTTATGGGTGCTCATGGTATCATCCACTAAGCATACATCAAAACCCCATTTAGCATTAATAAAAATTATCATTGTTAGTAGCAATTCTTGTTAATATTTGTATCTTAAACGTTGTAGTTGATTTACCTTGAAAGGTATACAGATATTTTTGTCATGCCTATAATACTGACTACTTGATCTTCATTGATGACTGATGCGAATGCATGGTTGTGTTCTTACAAAACGCAAAATAGTTCTTAAAAATCAGGAAAGGCTTTGAAAACATACAAAATAATTCTTAAAAAACACAAATGTTTTTACAATAGTGTTTATAGGAAATAATTCTTGTAAAAATACATCGATTTAGTCTATAACTTCTTTTTTAAGAAAATGAACATAGATTCTTAAAAAAGCTTCTTTTGACTACCAAACGCACTTTTTCACAATGAATGTGCATTGTCAGTTTAATATACATATACTGATATTTAGTAATCAAAATGTTTATATTATTTGATTTATTAAAGTTATAAAAGTAAAAACATTTGTATTTTTTCAGTAAAGAGCAAATTTTGTTCTGGCCTTGGGAGGGCATAGGGGTTTTGTGCCCAACTTATGTTAATCTCTGCTCGTTTTCAGTTTGAATCGGTTAATTATTGTAATTTCTGTTCGTTTTGGGTTTCATTTATCTATCGATGCTGATTTGTGGTAGTTTCACGCTTGGTAGATTATTTGATTTTATTTTTGCTAATTTTTTGTTTA
Source organism: Artemia sp. Qi Xiang Cuo (assembly GCF_049724085.1). Classification (NCBI taxonomy): domain Eukaryota; kingdom Metazoa; phylum Arthropoda; class Branchiopoda; order Anostraca; family Artemiidae; genus Artemia; species Artemia sp. Qi Xiang Cuo. The sequence continues at coordinate 53,352,782 of NC_142809.1, read as the reverse complement.
ATGGAGTTCTATACTTTTCTTTGAAAAACTAATTTTGTGGAAAATTTTTTTTAAATTAATTAAAATAAAAAACAAGTTTTCTCAACTGAAAATAAGGAGCAACATTAAAAGTAGAACTAACAGAAATTACTATGTATATGAGGGGGTTTGCCCCCTAGTCAATACCTTGTTCTTTACGCTAAAGTTTGAAGTTTGTTCCAATTATTTGAGGATGACCCCTGAATCACATAGGCCGTTTAATTAGAATAAATAGCTCTTTTGAAAGTACTAAAAAAACTTTAGTGCTAAAGAGAGAGGTATTAACGAGGGGGCGAACCCCCTAATACGTAATAATTTCCGTTGTTTTAAGTTCTAATGTTGCTCCTTACTTTCAGTTGAAAACCCTTTTTTTTAACTTAATTTCTGATCGTTTTTTAAATAATGCTGGGAAATCTGACGCCCTCTTCGTGAAAAATTCTCTTCCCCCATGAAAAATTGCTCCTAGGAAAGATCCTCCAACGTAACCGGGGCGCTCCTTACTTACAGTTCAATACCACGAACTGTTTGATGGAAACTTATCCTCAACTTTACAAAAAGCATTAAACTACTGCAAATTACAGTACAGAATACTTTTATAAAGTAGTTCTCAACTACTTATTATTATTATCTATATCAACAGGTCACAACGGTGTCAATTGGGAGGGAGGAGCTTTGCCTCCTCAGGTTTTATTCCCACCCTCAGAATCTGTTTCTCAGGTGAAAAATGTATGCTTTTTTTGGTATTTTCGTTAAAAAAAGATAAACTTGCCCCACCTAAATGTTGGTGAGTTGGCGCCACAGATAGGTCTGTAGGAGCTTTTGTGATTAATATAGGAGTGTGAATTGATCCCGTATTATTATACAGATCAGGGAGGTAGTTCATACAGAGAGGTCAGTGCTAAAGTAATAATTTAAAGCATTAGAGTTTGCTCGTAATTATCGAACTTAAGTAGCCACAGAGAAGGTATTATTAAATTAAAGTAAAAACAATATTAAACCCTGAAGCGAACAGAATTTATTCCGTATAGAATTCCGTGTTCCACCTCCTCGATCCCTTCACCCCTTGTGACTGTATAAATTTTGTAGAATGCTCCTTAGATCGAAAATTGAGAGTTCTAGTGCCTTTCAAAAGTCAAAAATGATTGGAGAGCAACCAGTCACTATCGTAGAAACTTTTTGATATGTGGTCCCTTTGTAACCCCTTAAGACATCATCGACATTTGGAAGTGCCTATTTTGTTCAGAATATGTTAAAATATCAATAAATTTGCATCCAAGGATCACGCAAACCCTACAGTTCCTCGGATAAGGGCCGTAAAATAAGTAACTGTCAATTCCTTACAGATATTTTTTTATAATGGAAAAAAAGCGTGGCATGTTTGATATTGGCATTCTAGTGGCGTGAAACTTTCAGGGAAAGTAAAAAAGAAAATCAAACCTTTTTTGTTGCAATGACAAGGGGCTCGGGAACGAGCAACGAAAACGTTTTTTCTGATTAGTTTGATACTTATACCCTTGAGTCCTTGTGCCAAGGAGACTGATCAAAAAATATTTCAAAGGATTGGTCCCTTTGAAATTAGTCTCTCCTCTAGCAAAGAGGGCTGAAAAAGTGCCCCTTCCTTTTACCGATTTGTCTGAAAATGTGGACTAAGAGGACATGAATAGAGAAGGGAAATAATAACAAAAAATGTATTGCTTCTCCTCAAAATGCAGCCCAAAAAGGGCCAGAAAAGTGCCAAAGATTTTTTTTCAGCTGATTTCTAATGCAATGGGCTATTTTAGAAACTCGGAAGAGGGATCATTCGACTGAAAATTGGGAGTTCTTGGGTCATTTTCAAAGGCCAAAATTTAGTGGAGGACAAACAGCCTCCTCCTCGATTCCTTGTCTGTTATCCGGCCTTCCTCTAAACCTTACGATATCAAATAAAATTTTGAGTTCAAAGATTTTGAAATGTCGAATATGTTCCCCAATGATGAATTTTATCTTATCCTGCTATGATAGGTCAACCCCCAGAAACAAGAAAAAGGAACTAAAATAAAAATTTAAAATAAATATTATAAGACATTCTATATTACATATTCTGCCAATATTTTGGAATATTTGTAGAATATTCCAGAATTCCTTCTTTTTTCTTTTTTTTATTTATCATACTTTCTTTGTGGCCTCTCAATTTTGCATGTTTGGGAATTTTCCACAAGGAGAAGAAATTACCCGGAGGTAAATTATCTGATTGGGGGAATTTTCTGCAGGGGAGAAATTTCCAGGAAGGAATTTTTCTTGTGATGGGGGGATCTCTCGTGAGGGAGAATTTTCTGGGAAAATTTGCGTGGGGAGAATTTTTGGAGGGGTGGGGGATAAGCCTAGTACCGAATAAGGATTTGGTAGGATTACCTAACAGCCAGGTTTCCAAAATAGACCAATAATCGATAACTCCTTTGTCCTGCCCTGAGAAATTCGCTGTTAAACTTCTTCGTGATTAACGGCAAAGAAGAAAAGAGTAGCGCCTATGCCTGTCCTAGGATCTTAAAAGCCTCCACTACTTTTTTACGGTAATTAAAAATACACGAATTTCAACAGGTTAAAATTAATTCACCAAAAGATATGAGTCTGAAAAAAATCGCTCCATTTTCGAAAAAAGGGTAAAACAACCTCGAAAGAACGACTGACTCTGGTCAAAACTTCACTATTAAATTCAGCATATCAGAAAACTATCTTGTAGAAACTTCAAGACAATATCCACGGAGATACGGAATTTTAGTGATTTTCTTCCGTGACAAATGATCGCGGATGTGCTTTTTTCGTTTTTTTTTGTTTTGTTTTTTTTCAGTGACGATTGCATCAAAACAATTGTCCTAGAGCATTGAGAAAAGTCTCATTCGAACATAAATTGCTGAAGCAGCTAAATTATAGTTTTAGGGATTTTTTGCTGATTTAATTATTTTTTTTCAAGAATTTAGTGACTTTTCGCTGATTTAGTGATTTTTTCTTTCAAGAATTTTGTGATTGTTTTTCCTTGGTGGCAGCCCTGGTTCGTCATAGCTGATACCTTCATTAATTATTATTATGCGTACCATACAAAAATGTATGGTACGCAAACGGAGGTGGAGGACTAATATAATAAATAGTTTCCGCTAAAAATTTTTTTTTCACATATCTCATGAAGAACTAAGGTTATCAAGTTGAAAACTTCCAGGGAGTGTAGAATTAGATCAAAAGACATATCACCCATAATGTATTCATATGAAAGGAGTGGTCTTTGGAATTTCTAAGGGGGTTCAGTCGATTGAAAATTTAAGGCTCTTGTGCCAATTTTAAAAGTAAAAAGCGAGTAGGGGTCGTCCAGCCCTCTCCCATTTCTGACTCTCTCCTAACCGCAAAGAAACTCAATGCATATTTTTAGGAAACCATTTTGTTCAGAATTGTCAAATGGTCCAAGAAATATACTAAGTTGAAACTTCTAAGAATGGTTGAAGGAGGGAGAAGGACCAAATCAAAAGACAACATGTGCATAAATGAGAGGGGCAGTCTTAGAACCTCGGAGGGGGCTCATTCTATTGAAAATTGAACGTTGTGGGGATCTTTTAAGAGTATAATTAACTGAAGAGTCACCAGCCACTCCCTTGCCTTTTTTTTGTAACTCCCTCCCTACCATACATCTAAAAGAAATTCAATAACAATTTTGAGGTAGTCATTTTTGTCCAAAATTGCTCATATTGTGTCCAAAATTGTCCAGTCATTTTGTCAAAATTGTCCAATAAGTATACTAGGTTGAATTTTCCAAAGAAGTTTGAGAAGAAAGTAGAATCAAATTGAAAGACTTTATGTGCCTATACAGTACCTTCACTTGGAAGGGATAGTCTTTGAAACTTTGGAGGGGGGCTCATTAGATTGCAAATTGAACGTCCTGTGGTTGTTTTAGGAGTGAATAATAAGTGAAGGGCCGCCAACCCCCCTTGTCTTTATTTAAGAAAAGGTTTACTGAGAAATTTCGACCGTAACAACCGTATTGGGCTCCATGGGGAATGGTCTGTGGCTATCTCTATGAGTAGTATTGACCTAGAACTTTCAATACATCATGACTTAAGTCCATTTCAATGGACTCTTTGAATTACCATGAGTTTATGTGACAACGGTCTTCAGTTATTTTTATCATATACATAATATAAAAGAGAGGAGATGCACCTTTTATGCGGTGCTGGGCATCAATAAATTTAATAAAGTTTTTCTTGAAAGTGCGAACCATAAAGTTTGTCCCACTCACACCAGGATTTCACCTCATTGACTTTACAGCAATTTTTCATAGAAAGTAACTGAAATAATCAGACATGGAGCTAAGAAAACCATCTTTTTTAAGCATCTTTTCCGTTTAATAATAAATGAAAATATTATTTGTGTAACCCTTATTCTTTTAGCAAGCAAAATATTTCAACAAGAATACACTATTATATTTGTAGACACTAATTTTTTATGTTGTATATTTGAAATTTTCCACACGTCTTCTGCTATTGGTTGAACTTTGCGGACTTTCTTGAAAAAGTTAAACTAAGTTCAACCTTTTTCCGACAGCAATAAATTCAAAAAAGTTTTGCGAAGAAAACGGTTTATTAACTTTGTCGACAGCTTTATGAACTTTATTGACGCCGCGGGAGCCCCGCTTTAACCTACAGGTCAGTTTCTGTTTTTACGTGAAGAATCGGAATTAAGGGGATGGGCCCCTCCCCCTCACATACATGTTAATTTCTGTTCGGCTTGAGTTCTAATGTCACTATTTACTTGTTCTTGAAAAAATAATTTTTTCAATATTTCGTAAAAAGATCACAGTTTTAGATTTGATAAAATTGAATTTATTAATTTCTAGGTCAATACTAAAATTTGGGGTCTTAAGAAGTATCTTCAAAGTGAACATCGAAACATTAATTTAGAAAAATCAGACACTTGATTTGGAAAAAGATATTAGATTAGTGACACTAGGGAGACCAGACTAAAGTACCACTAATTACAAAGAATATAAACAAATAAACAAAAAGAAAAGATTAATGGTTTATTTTCTGTGCTCTAGTTCAAAACGAGTATCTAACAATATATGGACAAATTTATTGTACAAAAACAATTAATATAAATCACAGTGTTAAACGTTAAACATCAATGAACGAGACCATTTACGTATGGCTAAAGCTTTCAAATCTTCATCCTTGAATCAACTATCAAAACACATTAAGTGCCGAAAAAACAAGTTGCAATTTTAAAGTAATAAGTTGGGGACGAGGGAAATCAGAACATAAGGTTTAATGTTCACATGACCCTAGGCCACGGAATTAGTTATGTATATATTTGAGTGTCAAATGGTTTTTCAACCATCAAAAACATCAAGTGCCAAAAGACAAGTTTCAAATAATTAGAATTTTAAGCTCATAGATTGGGTCACGTGTTCGCAAACAGAAAACCAATAGCTTGTTTTCATATATAGTCCATTGTTCACAGAATTTGTTGAATGTATTTCACTATGTATAGGTGTATTCATAATTTTAAGTCTATTTCTCCAACTTTAAAATAAAAGATATTTGTGGAACATAAGCTTATAATTACGGGTCATGTTCAATTTGTGAAATATCCGTAATCCTAATTCAATGCAAGAATAACTACGCATGAGCTATGATAGGTTAAACTTTATCCTCTATATCAAAGAAGTAATAAGAAGCTTAATTTGCCGTCGACGGGAAATCAAGAAATCGACGGGATTTCCCGTCGCCCCATAAAAAATCCCCATACTGCAGATCCTGCAATATCAAAAATGATACATTCTACCATTGCCTATTTGAATGCAATGGGCTAGGGCCTCCACGCCCTACACTTCAAAATAAATTGTTACAGCACTTCAGACACAACGAACTACCACCATCGTTACAAAACGGGCTGGCTAAGCCCTTTCAAAGAGTAGTGAACATGAATAAAACACATTGATTATCCAGTTCCTGGAATCTAAGAGGCTGTAATAGTTGCAGCAATCTGTATTAGTTCAATACAACTCCAGGGGCGAATCTCTAGCGTGTTTATTGGGGGGGGGCAAGAGGGGTCCATATCCAGATAGTCCAAGGGTATAGGATTATAATGTTTTTTCTCCACAGTATTGGGGGGGGCAACTGCCCCCTCTTGCCTCCCCCAAACGGCACCCCTGTACACCTCTTATAAGCGGAGAAAAAGAACGAGCTCTAAATAGACTGAAAAAGCCCTTAATTTCTGACAGAAGAAGAAGAAAAAAAGGAATGACTTCATTCGGGCAGATATTCAGTTCACTTCCGGCTATTAAATATGTTTCTCTAGTCAGTCATATTAGGGAACATTTTTAAAACATATCTTCCCGTTTACGGATCCTTTTTTAGAAGCATATTTGACGAACTTTATTTCAAGAAATTTTCCAGGAAGGCTATAGAAAATTTTACTTTCAATTGAGATTCACACGACAGAACTTCCATAAATGGTGTCTTCTGGTAGTTCTGCCTTTATCAGAAATACTATCTTCTATCAGAAAATAACTGAAGGATATGCAGGATATGATAGCAGAACATTTTCTGCTATCCATGTAATCCCTAATATGTTATACGGGAGTACATCCCATACATTATTTGGAGCTGAGTAAATCGAAATGAGACGCTCAGTTGTTTTCCAGTAAAAAAAAAGGAACAAAGAATATGGCGTTGGACTTTACGGGTCCTACTGGAAGTGCTGATCTCCGCTTTATGGCCTTTCAGCCAGGAAGTGCAATGGGTGGCTGGGGCTAGCCATCCTGTGCTTTTGAACACCTTTCCTTAAGCCTAGTACCGCAAGTCTAATATCCAGACATACAGAGTTGTCACCAATTTTTTTAAAGTGTCCCAAAATCAATTTAAAACTATCTAGCAATTTTTGTGATCGTTATCAATAATTTTATTTCCTACTGGGTGTGATTCTGATCTGCATGTATTTATGAATTTATTTAGTCAATGATGCGAAGGTCTCTTTAAAACTGTTTAAAAGTAACACGCGTAATCTAAAATTAAGTGATTTGAAAACTTAAATTAAAAATATTTAAAAATGGGGTTCACATACAGGAATAGCAAAATGTGAAAAATTAACCGTCATTGAAACATATTTTTCCACCTATATGCAGTTGAATTTTCTGAACTGATGCTAAATCATGGTACACGAACTTGAAGTTTTTTTTTTATTCAGCTTGCGTTTTAGAATACGTATATGTGTCTTTGATTAAACATAATGTTGAACAAGCAGGAAAAAGTGTCAATATTCTGATCTTCTTCTCAGTTGACCCCCTAAATAGCTTAAGCAGCTTTCACACTGACTAGGTAATTTTCCACGTTATTTAACTAAGTTTATATGACGTATAACCTTTCACAGCTAAGCAAGTCCTTTCACAATAGGCTAATGTAAAGATTTGTAAGATCATCATTCATCGTCTAATATCATATCAATCATCATAAACAAACAATTCAGAAATTAAGAATTTGTAAGTAAGACGAAGATTCGAGCTTGGATCACTCTTGAAACAATGTCTAGAATAAGTTTATTAATTTGTTTTCAAAATAAATTTTACTAATATGTTGACTTTTTTTTTACGTAAATATAAGCTTACATAACTTAAAATTATGTGTAGAACCCGATACGTCTACTTGGAACTGCCCACGACACATAGAAAATGTGGTCTGTAAAATTGCATAAAGTAAAGTCTCAAGTTGTGCTTTTGTGAATGGCTGTGCGGTGTAGTAGGTAAGGGCAATTAAGCTCTGTGATTTTAGTTATAATTTTCTAAATACGCGTTAAAAAGGTATTGAATCATGGTACATGGGATTAAAATCACAGAGTAATGGTCTTGTTTCCAACTCTTGTGATGTTACCTGAACGGACCTTGGAAGATGGTTGAATTAAGGTCAAATTTGAACTGTCCCAGTTTCCTTATGACTCTAGTATCCAAGCGTGAAACCCGCCAAATATAGTGTAAATAATTCACAGCCTCGAAAATTTAAACTGTATGTTTTGATTTTAAAAAGCCCGAACACACAAATGCGGATCCAGTTATCCTAGACATCCTAGTTGTCCCTAGAAAATGAAGCAGAGATCAATTTGACCTTGGCCTTCGCAAATCCTCAGGTTTTCCCGCTTCTCTTTTCCGCATTCTCGGGCATGAATTCTGAATCAGTCCATGATTAGGAAAGCTTCCAAAAAGACGTTCTACGTATGATGCCATTTTTTTAAAGCAACCTACTTGGTTATTTACAAAAAAACATGGTTAAATATAGGCATTTTTTAAATTCTAAAGTGAAATATAACATTTGAAATTAGAATTTAGGCATCCAACCATATATATATATATATATATATATATATATATATATATATATATATATATATATATATATATATATATATATATATATATATATATATATATATATATATATATATATATATATATATATATATATATATATATATATATATATAAGTTATTTGCGTGATTTTTGAAAAGGGGGAGTACACCCCCACAACGTCAAGTGATTTGAATAAAAATCACACGATCCAGATTTAACCGATTAGAGAGCTTATATGAAGGACATAAATTAGTGCTTCATAAAATGAAGCACTATTTTATAAGGTCGTCAATATTCATTCACTGGCCATGAGTTAATAACTTTTAATATACAATTATAATTCAGTAAAAAGACCAAGCAAGATTGCTTTTAGTTAAGGGCTAATTTTTTGAAATCCTAGTTACCTAGTTATCCCTAGAAAAAGAAGCAGAGATCAATTTGACCTTTGCATCCGCAAATCATCAGGTTTTCCCACTTCTCCTTTCAGAAGCGAGTATCTTAGTTAAATATTAACCTTATTTATTACCTCATTCATATTTTATTGTTGTTTATTACTTTATTATTTTAACCTTATTTATATAGCCTACACCATGGACCAAAGACCAAACGTTAGTTGCTATTAGGGTTCAAATAGTCTAATTTCGTGTGACCACCTAAAAATTTTGTTACGACGATGCTCCGTTATGGTTATTAACGTTATAATTAGTAACGTTATTTAAAGATATTAATTCACACAGGCTCCGTTATGGTTTTTAATTTCTTAACTTCATTACTGTTAATTAACGTTATTAATTTACACATGCTCCGTTATGGTTATTAACTTATTTACTTTATTAACGTTATAATAATTAACGTTATTTCAAGTAGTCTAATTTCGTGTGACCACCTAAAAATTTCGTTACGACGATGCTCCGTTATGGTTATTAACTTATTTAATTTATTAACGTTAATTAGCGTTATTAACTTACACATGCTCCTTTATGACTATTAACTTATTAACTTTATTAACGTTATAATTATTAACGTTATTTAACGTTATTAATTCACACAGGCTCCGTTATGGTTATTAATTTCTTAACTTTATTACCGTTAATTAATGTTATTAATTTACACATGCTCCGTTATGGTTATTTACTTATTAACTTTATTACCGTTAATTAATGTTATTAACCTACACATGCTCCGTTATGGCTATTAACTTATTAACTTTATTAACGTTATAATTATTAACGTTACTTAACGTTATTAACTTACACATGCTCCTTTATGGTTATTAACTAATTAACTTTATCAACGTTATAATTATTAACGTTAATTAATGTTATTAGCTCACACATTCTCTGTTATGGTTATTAACTTATTAACTTTATTAACGTTATATATAATGACCTTAATTAACGTTATTAATTCACATATGCTCCGTTATAGTTATTAACTTATTAATTTATTAACGTTATAACTAGTAACGTCAATTCACGTTATTAACTCACACATGCTCCGTTATGGTTATTAACTTATTAACTTCATTAACGTTATAATTATTAGCTTTAATTAACGTTATTAACTCACACATGCTCTGTTATGGTTATTAACTTATTAATTTTATTAACGTTATAATCATTAGCGTTAATTAACGTTATTAACTCACACATGCTGAGCAAACAACGTTATTAACTCTCGCTCGCTGCTGAGAAAACTTGAGCTTTGCTCAGAACTTTACTTTACTTATGTTTTTGATACATTAGGAAAAAGTCAGTATAGTAGCAACCAAATGTAATTTCTGAATGAGAGATTGATAGGTTTTGAAAACAAATTAATAGCTTCTTTCTAAAAAGCCCTTCTGTAATGGCCTTTTATTTCTCTAATCGTGATTGTACCTTAAAATCACAGGCCTAGATAAACAGCATAGGATTTGAGACAGCTGCATCGCAACCCCGTAATTCTTACTCACTTACCCTTATTCAAGGCTAACATATTAAAGTGGTTCCTGGTGCGAACAGACCAGGGAAGGCCAACGACTATCTAGTCCTCCATATTCATCATTTACTCAATAAGGTTAAAGGACAAACCACTAATTTATTATCATGATGTTGATTTATAATGTTTGCACTTAATCAGAACACGATCAGAACCTGAATCTACATTTTCTACTGCTTTTTTTATTTTCGAATAGTTGGCTTAACATGATTTTAGACGATGAATATGACAATTTTATGGATTTTAATTTTAGCCTGGTGTGAAAGACCTTGTTTAATTGTGGAAGACACTTAATTATCATAATTACATATATAGTGTGAAAGCCGCTTGATCCATAGAAACAGAGCTGTGTACTTTCCTGAACTCCTTGTTGTTTTGGTGTTCATTTTAATTTTCTAAACACAAGTCAATGGTTAATAATCAGGGTACATGACACTAAAATCACAGAGCCCAAAGGTCATGGTTTTAAAAATTTGCAACTTCAATTTAATGAACCATGGAGCTTGCTTGAGTTTCAGTATTTTCGCCTGAAATAGATCCACGTGTCAAACTCCTAAAATATGGCGTAAATACACAAAACCTAGCAAAAAGTTACATAATGTGTTTTGATTTTGAACAGCCAAAATGCACTACTATGGATCCAGCTCAGACAAGGATGAATCCGACCTTCGCATTCGCAGATCCTCAGGTCTTTCCACTTCTCTTTTGAGCTCATGCACTGGACGAGTCTGCAGCAATGAGGTATTTGGGCCTCCTAAGAAGTACTGGGTTAAAAAAGACTTAAATGCTGGGTTGAAGTTCAAATGCTCCAAGGAGTTTGAGCAGTGGGTTGTCTCGCGTAATTGCGCCATGGCAAATAAGGGATTGACTGTTTGGGGTATGATGCTGGGCATATTATTCCAAAATGATTCATTAGGTATCCGAGTCTGTGGGAGAAATCCAACAATTCCAGAGACTTGTCGAAGGTCAGGAAATCCTAAAAAAATAAAGCAAATATGGATTAACCTATTACATTTTATAACTTCTTCTCATATTTATACAAATTTTCATATAAACTGAAAGCTTATAAAATATATTTTTCATAAGAGAAGAATAATCAATACATAAATATCAAATAATGAGAGAAAAAGAATCGAATACTGGTAAACTCATAAGGTGTGACACCTCCCAAACAAATTTTTGAACACTTTCCAAGATTTTTACGCGGGAAGTCCCTTCCTTTCCACACAAACAGTTCATTGACACTGGAAAGACATGAATCCCATGTTTTGCTGTTTCCAACCCCCATTCAGATTCATGGCGAAAGTCATCAATGAAGTCTCACCCCTGAGATTCCTTGAGGATAGTGCTTGTTCCTGCAACTTTTCTTAGTTTTGTGGTTGGTTCAAAACTTTTAAGATTATTTCCCAGTCTTTTTTAATCCTTATTACTTCCTATTTTCGCAATTCACCTTTTTTTTTTTTTTACTATGATGGTTGTCTACAGTTAGACCAGTGTTTAGTCGCATGGGTGTCTAAGTTATAATTATTGCAGTTTATTTCTCGTTAGATATACAAAAGGAATTTTCTTTGTTTTCCATCTGAAATATAACTCTTTAACAAATGGTAACACCCTAATGCCCCTTTTTCCCCTAGGATATATCCAATATAAATTTTGACACAGCCATTTTGTTCAAAGCAATCCAAAGGTCAAATAACTCCAGTCAAATAGGATGAGCAAAACAGCAGTCAAGACTGCAAAATAGATAATTACAAAAGCTTCACAAAGTTGAACAGATCTGTTCATTGCAATGTTGGAGTACTGAGACAATCCAGTCAATGGAACATATTCACCAGTCCAGCTTCTTAAAGAAAAATAGGTTGATGACCCCAGTGTTGTCACAACAAATGCAGCTGAAAACATGGGCACACATCGGCTGAATTATAGGGTGGGGGGATTATCTAGTCGGTACTTCCAATGCTGTATAATAGAAAAACACAATATGTTATTTATTTTTTTATACCAGGGTACTTCTTATAGGAAGAAATGTCATAAAAAATTAAAAAAGAGCTTATGGAGGGCAACCAGATCCCCCTCCCCCTCCATATCAATCATTTCTCCAAACACATCCAATCAAAATTTTGAGATAGCCATCTTTAAAAGTAGTACACAACGAAAAAACGAAAATAAAGAGGGAAGAAAACAGTTCTTTCATCTAAAAATTCAAAATTGAACAGTTTTTGCATTTTAAAGACAATATAAATTTGGCAAATGATGTAAAGGTAATTTAGGACGTAACACATTTTTGCCTTTAACAGAAAACAAAACGCATTCTGGTATTGAAAGCTCTAAACTTTAACAATTTTTGCATTAGAAGATGGCAATATAAAATATTTTGGCTAAAAACAAATGAATAATTTGGTAATATAACTTATTTTTTCCTTCAACATAAGAATTTAGGTGGGTCAAAACCCTAACAACTTGTGTATTTTAAAAGGTTAGTGTAAAGTATTTTGACAAAGAAAACATTAATAATTTAATAATATAACGCTTTTTTTTGGCTTCAGCGTAAGACAGAAACCATTCTGATAACGCTTCAAATTTTAATAATTTCAGCATTTTGAAAAGGCGACATAAATACTTCAGAAAAATTGGAATTTTTTTATGAATTTTCAGACCAAAACACGATGTGGGCAAACATATTGAACTAATTGATTAAAATTGATTTTTCTAATAAGAAGATTTAGAAATACCACTTTGACAAAAAGTACCACAGAATGACTTTCAAATCACCACAGGAGCTGATACAGAATTAATGTCTGGAGGCCGGTAAAACTAGGAAACCCCGATGGTATTTTTTGCCCCTCCACCCCTGTAATTCGTGATACTTTCTAAATTCTACAGGGGGGGGGGGGCAAGTGTCCGTAAAATCACTTCGCAAATATGCCTCCCCGAATCACCACAGCTTGGTTAAAAGCTATAGATACCATTCGCCAGGTAAGGATACTGAAGCACAAGGTTGGATAATAAAAAGAAAAGGGCCGTTTGTTAGTCTATACGGTTTAAGTGGAACAGGAATCGGCATCTCGAAAAAATTTTCCTTATTAAAGTTCCTTTGGTAAGGTTTTTTTTTTCAAATAAAATTATTTCCAATTAGCGGTAAGTCATATCAGCAAGCACCAATACTTACCACTTGGTGGTACTGCACCTCAGGTCTTAAGCTGTGGATTAGAAGAATTTTACCAATTTTCATTCGAGGAGTCAAACTTATATTTTCATGGGGCCAGAAGTGCCTGCAAAACACGTTCCAAGGAAGTATCATATTCTCAATTATTGCAAAATATTGCCCTTCATAGATTATGTGGTCTTCTTATGAGAGGAGGGGGAAGTATCCTACCTCCCTTTTCCTCCATTTACCCTTTTTATGTCAGTTATTGAAACACAGTTCAGCTGTTTCACTTCAAAAATTTTGTTTAAAAATAGATAAATTTATTATTCTAATTATCTCGTTTCGTTAACATTCTCAACATAGATTTTAAATAAGCCTATTTTTAGAAGGCTTGTTTCCCGAATAATGCAAAATTGCTAACAATTTGTTACCATTTACCATTTTAAAACTTAAGCAGCCTTCAAACTTTAACAGATCCTTTCACATTCGGCTAACTTGAAAATTCATGAAACCATTACAATAATCGTTTGAAATCATCATAAAAAACCTGTTTAAAAATTAAAAATACGGAATGGAGACGGAAATCCAAGGTACATCAGGTATGAAAGGCTTACTAGGAAAATCATTATTTTGTTTCGAAATTAATTGAAATACAGTTGTGCTGATTTGCTTAGAAAATTGTATTAATAAATAAAATTCAAATTTTATCTTAGTAACTAAAAAAATTAGCAATTAAAAGAATTTTCTTTAATTTTTTAGTAACCTAGAAATTAAATTCAGAAATTAAACTTTGTTGCTTCTTTGCTAATTGCTCCATAAAGTAACAAAAGCTTACTTAGGGTAAAACTTGATCTCGAGATTGAATTTACATGGCACTGCCTCAGTTACGGACAAAATTTACTCCGTAAGATTTACATAACGCAAAGCAAAATCGCAAATTATGCTAGTATGAAAGATTCTACGGCAACTCCATTAGAATTTAACTAAACCCATCTCTGAATGGCTTGTACTCTTTGGTCCTGGAGAATGGAGTCAAAATTTTGTTCCGAAGATTAGCTATTGACATATTCTTACATGATATTTCACAAAGGATCAGCTTTCGTGATAAGCTCTTGTTGCAGAAATGCACAAAGATTTGCACCAAGATGTGCAGAAACACTCTTTAAGTTTGGAACTTATTCTTTAAAATATGA